>NW_027497913.1:0-117697 GCF_021521415.1 Bidens hawaiensis | reverse complement strand
GGTGACTTTCAATTTTGGTGGTAATCCCTAGTGGGGCAGAGGCTATGTTTACTGTTGATTTCTCAATTAATTTCATTCGGATGGGTCATTGGCTATGTTAACTTTTGGTTTCTTTAATGCGTTCAACTTAGTCGATAGGACGACCCTTCTCTACATTGAGGTCCCGAGCCGATGTCCTTATATTTCTCTTTTGGTGGATTTTTTATATGGGCAGTCGGTTAGGTTATATATGGGTGATACTTACATTAAATCCACCACTGAGGTTCAACAGGGGGACCCTCTTAGGCCTCTCCTTTTTGCCTTAGTTTTGCACCCTACTTGTTCACCAAATCAAAGACCATTGCAAGCTTCTCTTTCATGCTTGTTACCTGGATGACAGTACAATTATCGAGGAAACTAGAGGGGTCGCCAAAGCATTAGATATTATAAGGTCTGAGGGGTCTCGTTTGGGTATTGAATTAAATGTTAAGAAAACAAAGTTATTTTGGCCAACATGCAATGGGGTGAAGGTGCAGGAGGGGTTGTTCCCTTGCGAGATTGGAAGGCCGGTGCTTGGTGTGAAACTCCTTGGTGGTGTTATAAGTCGGGATGCGGGGTTTATCAGCAGTTTGGCTATGAAAAGGGCGTCTAGCGCCGTGGAACTAATGAGCTGTCTCCCAAGACTTCGGGATCCTCTATGCGAGCTTCTTTTGCTTCGCCCATGTATAGGAGTCGCAAAGCTTTTGTTTGGTTAGAGAACATGCCAACCTATGTATGTGGGGGGGAGATATTTATATATTTGACAATGGCCTTCGAAGGGCAATTGAGGACATTGTGATTTATGGAGGTCCGTTCTTGGGGGATCTCCAATGGAGTTTGGCATCACTTCCGACCTGTTTTGGGGGGTTGGGTCTATGTTCGCCGAGGATGTCTCTACATATGCTTTTGTGGGTTCGAGAGCATAATCGTGGTGTTTACAAGACCATATTCTTCGGGGTTGTGATATTCATGGGTTGGACTCTGATTATGGGTGTGCGATGGATCGTTTACGTACTTCACTTCCAGATTTTGATCTTAGTGGGTTCTCTAATAAGGACACCCCCTAAAGCCCAACATGTTGTGGGGAGTGCCTTATTTAGTGGAATCGTCCAAAGTTTAGAAGTGAAGTTTGATCTATCCACTCGCCAAAAGGCGGTGTTTGAATGCCTTCGGGCTCTTCGGGCTTAGGGATGTTCTGTGTGATGTTCTTAAATAGGCAGGGATTTCTACTAAAAATGAGGCATATGCTAACTTTCTCATGAATTCTCTTAAAGGGAGGTCTACTTTACGACTAGCTGATATTCTTGTGTTCGGGTGGGCAGGGGAGAAACACGCATGTGTGGATCTTACAGGAGTGTCTCCTCTTGTTGGGCTTAGGGACTGTGGGTTTGTTGTGGGTCAGGCTACGTTGAAGGCTGAATCGAGCAAAGTTGTTAAGCACGAGAAAGCTCGTTTGAAAAAAGCAACATGTGTTTCTCCCATTTGCTTTTGATACATTTGGTTTTCTGACCCCAGAGGTGGTTGGTTTTTTGAGTAGGGTTCAACGTGTCGTACACGGAACCTCTTCGGCTTCTAGGTCCCAATGCTTCATTTTTAGTATAATTGGTTTTGTTATTCAAATGGGGGTTGCAACGCAGCTTGTTAGTGTGTCACTTTATTGTAATCGTTTTGTAGTAACTAATCGTAAGATTTATCATTTTAGAAAGGGATTACTCCAGATAATAGTAACCAACTTTGAAAATTGTTCCAATCAGGTCACTGACAAAAACTTTTGTTCCAATTAGGTCATTGACCTTTCATTTTGTTCCAATCCTAGATATTTTACCTGGATAGCAGGTAATCTAGTTTTTTTTTATTTTTCAATGTTTTTACTTTGTTGAATAACTTTTAAAGGTTGCGAAAATTAGTAAAAATGCGAAATATAATTTTAAAATTCCGAAAATTTGTAAAAAAAAAAGTTCGAAAAATTGCAATAAATTGCAAAAATTGAAAAAAAAATGCAAAAAATGTTCAATTTTTTTTATTTTTTATTTTTGGAAAATTACAATAAATTACAATCCTTTTACCTATATTGTTATTAGAGGTGGCAAATGGGTTGGGTTGGATGAACGGGTTAGGGTTGAAACGGGCTAGGGTCGAAACGGGTCACTTATAAAAGGGTTGTTTTGGTTCGGGTCGGAACGGGTTAGGGTCAACAGGTTCGGGTTAGAACGGGTCAAGGTCGGAACAGGTCAAAATGGGTTTCGGGTCAACTTTTTTTTCTGACCAACGGGTCAAAATGGGTTTCGGGTCAACTTTTTTTTTTTTTTTTTTACAAATTTTCGGAATTTTAAAATTATATTTCGCATTTTTACTAATTTTCGCAACCTTTAAAAGTTATTCAACAAAGTAAAAACATTGAAAAATTAAAAAAAAAAAAAAGTTAAATTACTTGCTATCCAGGTAAAATATCTAGGATTAGAACAAAAAATAAAATTCAATAACAACAAAAGTTTTTAATCAGCGACCTGTTTGAAAAAGCTTTCAAAGTATCTATTGAGTAATCGCTTTCTTTAGAAAATCAAAACCTTAAAAAAGCCCATTAAAGCTAATTTTTTAAAGCTTTTACGGAATTAGTTATAGTTATAATTCCACTGCGTGAGTCTGGCTAGCTTCTTCCGCACGAATACTTTCATTCAGCGTCAAGGTTAGTTTCTCTCGTTGATTATGTCGTCTTAAGCCCTTTGTAACACCTGGTGGAATAATTTATAAACTTTGAAATATATAAAAGTGCTTAAAAACTCTATAACATGATGAGCTTTGATAATGAAATAGATGAAGTCACTTTATATGATTTGTGTGACCTTAATTCAATTTGCTTTTTATGCTAAACAAGGTGTCATTATGGAGACAATTCCAAAATTGGCTAGAGATCAAGAATTTGTGACGAGGAAGAAGCAAATGAAGGATTTTCTGACCGTATCCGATCCCGCCTTATGGAGATCTATTACAGACGGGCCTTATGTTCCAATGACTGATTATGGTATTCCCAAAGACCCGTCTAACTATACCGAAGAAGACATTAAGCGAATGGATCTCGACCGCAAGGCCCATGCAATATTAACTACGGCTCTTACCAATACAATATATGAAGGACTGCTTCATTGTGATCAGAGTGCTAAGGAGCTATGGGATAGCTTATGTAAGTATAGTATTCCCAAGGGACGCCATTTGAGTGGCGATCGAGTTGTTTATGATATTGATGCTAGGTTGCCTGGAGAGGCTCAGCCTAAACTTGAGATCACTCCCATTACTAGATACGCGTCGGATCCTGCTCTTGTTTTGGGTCGTCGGATTGCTGTTAATAAGACCTATATATGTTATGGTTTGAAACTTGGAACAATTAGGGTTATTAATTTAGATACTGCTTTAAGAACACTGCTTAAAGGTCTAACTCAGGTTTGTTATAACTTTCTTCAGTTTAGTAACTATGAGATATGATTGTATTCGTGTTAATTGCGATAATTTGTTCTTATCAGAGGCTTACAGATATGGTTTTCTTTGCTGAGGACGTTAACCTTCTAGCTAGGTAAGAGTTTTCGTTTCTTTTGATGAATAAGTTAATTGTTTGATTTGTCGGATATAACAAAACTATTATCTGCAGTGCAAGCGGAGATGGACAAGTTTATGTTTGGAAAGTTACAGAAAAGACTGGTGAGGATGGTAAACCAGAAATTACGGGCGAGATAGTTACTGCCATTCAGATCGTGGAAGAGCAGCCTGTTGTTTATCATCCTCGAGTTTGTTGGCATTGTCGGGACCAAGTAATGCTTAATGCAATAATAAGTTAATAATAATAATAATAATTTCTAAATGTTTTTCGTTTTGGTATTATTATATCGGTTGTTTTATGATGCAGGAAGTTCTTTTCGTTGGAATTGGCAATCGTGTTTTGAGGATCGATACTACAAAAGTCGGGAGTGGTGAAGTGTATTCTGCATCAGAACCTCTTAAATGCCCTGTTGATAAGTTGATTAACGGAGTTCAGTTTGTTGGTAATCATGATGGTGAAGTCACAGACTTGTCAATGTGTGAATCGATGACATCTCGTTTAGTTTCTGCCTCGGTAGATGGAACGGTTAGTGTTTACAGCTCAAACTGTTAGTTGGCAATGACAGTTTGGCGTCACTTAAAATGTCATTCTATTTTCTTAACAGATAAAAATTTGGGAAGACCAGAAGTCAACACCAATCGCGGTATTGAGGCCTCACAACGGGTTGCCAGTAAATTCTGTTACCTTCTTAACTGCTCCTCACTGCCCAGATCACATCACACTTATCACCGGGGTATGTGCTTTCATATTAATATTTAACTAATACATTTATGTATGTTCGTTACGATTTATTGAAAATTATTACAGGGTCCATTGAATCATGAAGTGAAAATATGGGCCTCAGACAGTGAAGAAGGATGGCATTGCTTACAAACATTGGAACTAAGGAGTTCTTCCACGCCAAGATTTGAAGACGCGTTCTTTAATCAAGTGGCTGCAGTACCCCAAGCGGGCCTTGTGTTACTAGCAAACGGAAAGAAAAATGCTATTTACGCCGTCCACTTGGAATACGGGCCCAACCCAGAATCCACCCGCATGGATTACATTGCAGAGTTTACAGTTACCATGCCTATGCTGAGTTTCACAGGTAAACACGAGGAACAGATTGTTCAGATTTTCTGTGTCCAAAAACAGGCCATTCAACGTCATGATTTAGACATGTCCCAATGCTTACCGCCCCTAGTTGATAAACAAGATTTACACGAGGGTTTGAATGCTTCTTTCGAGGGTTTGAATGTGTCTTTGGATGCTGGTTCCAGTTCAAGACAAGCTTCTTTCGGATCACCTCCAGTCACATCACAGATTTGAAAAACCTGTCACGTATCGGATGACTTTAAAATTGTTGAATTTTCAGTTGAAAAACTAATGAACCTATCATTGCAATTAAGTTTTAAATGGCATTTACTTAGTCTAAGTTAAAATTTTGTCAGTTAGTTGTTGCTTGAGTTTTATCTTTGTTTTTGCATGTGTTTGATTTTGATTTTGCTACTAAATCCATCTGGTCCCTTTTGCAAGTTTGATATTGATTCTGTTTCATATTATTTTGTGATTAAATGGGGGCCCGGTACATATAGATGTCGGTCTTGTACATCTTTAGGTGAAATGGAACAAGAAGGTGTGGGTGCGTGGATGAGCCATGGGAATGATGTGGCACAATGCCACACTGTGGCACACACGCCTGGCGTGCTTGGACCACATGTGTTGTTCATGTCCGTGGACTTCTCCATGGGTGAAGCGTGCGCGAAAAAACAACCATAAAATTATCAAATCGCTTTTATCTTTATACTATTTTTAACTCTATAATTAATCAAACATCTCAATCGTTTTTTCGTAGTAACATACTTATAAAGTCTAAAAGCTAATTACACGATGTTGTTGATCTTTTCCATTACAAACATTCCAATATAAATACTCAGTCTATTGCTATATAATAATACTAGTTTGAGGTCCGTGTATTACACGGGTAATTGTTAAAATATAAACTTTTACTATTAAGTGAAATACATTCAAGAAATTAATTATATATTGTTAATACAATTACAGTTAAATTAACATTATATAAATTACATAACTGAGATTACACAAATATGTTACAAATAGGTAAAAACTTCCTTTTACACTACATTTGTGATTGTATTAGCAGGTATACATTGTTTATCAAAAATCAAAATCTTTATTCCATGTCTGCTTGTAGCTATTAATAAAGTAACATATAGGCTTGCTTATAACTCTTGATATAGCCATATATAGTTGTTCGTGTAACAAAAAAGGTTCTTCAAGTACATACCAACTTTAGATAAATGATAATATATATCTATGATACTAATAAAAAAAATTTAGTACACATAAAATATCATAAGATTTAAAGTTGCATAAAGTGAATGTAGTGATTCTTATATGTAATCGTTGAAAGTATGGCTGTCACTTTTACCCGTAACATGAAACCCAACCCAAGAAAACCCGTACCTGAACCCAAACTAACCCGACCCGAGAAACTCTAACCCAAGAAAATACTAACCAGAACCTGAACCGAAGTAATTCGGGTTGGTTCTTGGGTCCGAATTCTAGGTTTCGGGTCAACCTAAAAAATTTTAGTTTTAAAATCATATGTATTTTAGGTATTAAAGGCTAAGCCTTAGCCGCTGACATTATCAAAATTTAGTCCAAGTTGATTGTTCTCATTCCACATATTATGAATCGAATGTTTATTGTTTATTATTTTGAATATAAACCATAATAAACACTAATGACTAATCTTCTCTTGCCAATCCATATGGAGAATACTTATTATATGTAGTAACGAATTTAGTTGGAATAAACCTATAATTTTAATGTCATATGTTGAAATGACTTAAAAGATAAGGATCATATATGAAAATTGGTTGAAAAAATGTGAGGAGGGCTATGATATTGACAAGTGACAAAAGTGATAGGCTTTTATTAGAAGATATAGGTATAGATTTTTAATCAGTTCGGGTCACGTAAAAAATGAGCATGATCTATAAAAGTATGTATTATTTTTTTTAATTGCACTATTCATTAAAAAAGCCGTGTGAACAGTGTTCTGATTTATTTAAAAACAAAGCCACGTAAAAAGGCTCACCTGTCACCAAGTAAACCCCTGCGTCATTTCCACGCTACTATTGTACGAATCCGTTCAGCCGGCGATTAACCACACCGTCACCGGTGACTCTCTGTCCATGTTATTTTCCCTTCACCGTGCATTGATAATCTTATTTGAAGTTATTTGATTGCAATTCCACTTGAATGTGCACTGTATATACATTAATTTGTACGGTACAAGTAACATAACCTCACCATTGTAGATGATTGTACAACTTGCTTGGCTGTTTGTTTATACGGTGGCGATTCATGTTGATTTTCAGCCGTGAATATTTGATATATATGATTATTTGGTTGTATTTGTTATATGTTTACATTTCCACTTGAAAATTTGTGCTATACTGTCATTGTCATACCACTCGCTGTGTATTGTAATTAATCATGATTTTGAAGCATTTGTTCTTTTCCAATTCAAATAAAGTCTATTTCTACAGGATATTTGAACTGTAGTGCATTTTTGTTTATTGTTAATTATATATTATATATTTTGATATGCTTCTATCGAATGTGTATGATATATCGTGTATTTGTATCTTACAAGTAACATAAGGTTTATGCCAAAGCTCTTGAATAGTATGTACTATGTAGCATGAAATTTGATATTGAAATTGATTAAAACTACCAATCACATCTGTTGGAATTTATATGGAATTTGTATGATTAGTGAGATATTTAATTTATCTGCTTTTTATGCTAAACAAGGTACTATGAAGACGATTAACGTTTATGAACCTCCAAAATTGGTTAGAGAAGAATTTGTGATGTGGAAGCAGCGAATGAAGGATTTTCTCTTCATATTCGATGCTGCATTATGGAGATCCATTACAGATGGTCCTTATATTCCAATGACTGTTTCTGTTTCTGCTGATAATGATGTTAAAATCTCCAAACAGCCATCTAACTATAGTGATAAAGACATTATGAGAATGGATGCTGACGAGAAGGCCCGTGCAATATTGACCATGGCTCTTTCCGATGAAATATATAAAGGACTACTTCATTGTAAGAGTGCTAAGGAGCTATGGGATAGCTTATGTGAGCAGTATGAAGAAACTCCTGAAGTTCTATTAATTAGGCAAGATTTACTCGTTCATGAATATGACTGGTTTGATCACATTCGTGGAGAGTCCATGACTCAACAGTTTGAGAGGTTCGTGCTATTGGTGAGTGAGCTCAAGTTTTATGGCAAAGTATATGATAATGAGTCTATGCTGAGAAAGTTTATGAATACTCTTCAATTCAAGGATCTCACCAAAATAACACTGACTCAGTTATTGGTGGACGCATACACTGATAATTAGACAATTCAAGGATCTCACCAAAATAACACTGACTCAGTTACATGGTCTGTTGGAGACATATGAGTTAGAACTCAAACACATGGAGAATAGCCAAGGGGGGTATACAAGTTGAAGAAGCACTTGTTGCGGGTGGGTCAAACTTTAGTTCATTGACTTCTGAGAATCTGGCACAGTTCCATCCAGATGATTTAGAAGAAATGGATTTGCAGTATCAAATGGCGATGTTGAATCTAAAAATTAAAAGGTTTACTGAAAGAACTAGAAGGGGATTTGATAGAGACCCTCAGAGAGTGAAATTTGGGTTTGACAAGTCACAGGCAAGTTGTCACACTTGTCACCAGACGGGGCACTTTGCTAGAGAATGCATATCAGTAATATATAGCAACTCACGCAGAAATAATGGCAACACCAAGTTTAGGGCGTTGACTTGCTTTATTTGCAAGCACAGAGGATGTTACTGCAAAGGTATTTGATAATTTGTGTTCACTTGCATAGTTGAATGTGTAGAAAAGGTTATTGGTTATAGATGTGAGTTTGATTTATTATGATTATTATTGTGATTTTTGATTAAATATTGTTTTCATACTTTGTATGCTTTTTTATAATCAGGAAATTTTAAAGCTTTGAAGAGCTTATTGCTGATTATGAAAATGTTGTATACCCTGCTGACCTACAACTTCTGGGGATTCTGCTAGTATCATCAACGGTATATGTTTTGAGTTTTGTTGCACGGATTTATATCCTTATGGCATATGTGAACTTTAGTGTTTTGATTTCATCATCATTGTTGTTCTTCATCTTTTTCCATCATATGGATCCGTTGATATGGTAATGATATTGGAAGTTTTTGCCAGGCTATGTGATCCTGTCATATTTTTGTGTTATGTAGGAGTGTAAACGAGCCGAGTCTGAGCTCGCTTAAACCCGAGATTGGCTCATTTTAGTTTAAGGGGGTGTTTGGCCTAGCTTTTATTTTCTAGCTTATGCTTATATTTTAAAATAGCTTATAGCTTATTTTCTGTTATTTGATAAGCTCTTTCTAAGTGTTTGGATTAGCTTATATTCCACAAGTTGATTATACGTCTTAGTAAGTTGTTAAATCCATTATTCTTTAATTTGTTTTAGTCATAAGTTGCTTCAATATTATTAATCCATCACCATTTGTAGGCAAATGGTAATTTACCTCCTTAAACAAATAAGCTTCTTCAAATAAGCTAAAAAATCATCTTCAAATAAGCTTATCAAAATTAGCTTATATAAGCTTATAAGCATAAGCTAAAAAAGCTAAACCAAACACCAAGTTAAGCTTATTATATAAAAAAAAGCTAAAAAAGCTATAAGCTTCACCAAAAAAGCTAGGCCAAACACCCCCTAAGAGGGCTCGAACTTGGCTTGGTTAGAGCTGTATTCATAAAGTCTGAACTGTATAAATATACTAGGTTAGAAACTAGTGTATTACATGATTTGTGTGAGGTATTTAGGTTTAACAGGCTACATGTATTCTTGAATGCCATCTTCCAAATCCCACCCTATTTCGTCAATTCGTTCTTAAGATAAGGAAAGGAATCATGAAGTTATTACAAAGCGTTGTGGCGACTTGATTTTGAATCAATTTTCATGGCATTGTTATCTTGTTCAATTAAAAAGGTTTACAAAAATTAAATTAAACACGCATGACCACGTGTATGTGTATGCTTATATGTTGGATAAGAGGAACTATTGCGACCGGGTTTATTAACCCTTTGATCAACCAAATCATCACTATGTGTATGCTTATATGTTGGATAAGAGGAACTATTGCGACCGGGTTTATTAACCCTTTGATCAACCAAATCATCACTAATAGGGGCATCTACCGGGGTTCCTTTTTTTGCTTGACCCCTTTAATCATCATCATTAGGCTAGTTATCGGGAGGAATGGCGAGGATTGAGAATGACATTGAACAGAATTTTTTAGACGACTAGCCACAAGCAATAATAGTTTCGTCATCACACTAAGTTTTTTTGTTACATAAATATATGTTTAACATTTAACATAAAATACTAATATTAATAGACGCCTTTAAACAAATATGTGTGGTACGTATGAACGACCGTATAATTGCCCTAATAATGGGCAACTTAAGAATATTCAAAGTGTGTAATCACCACCCCGAGACATAATTTGAGGGTAGATGATCACTTTGTCATAGTGGTGCCATACCATGGTAGCCCCTAGTTCAATATTGCCAGAACAGATGTTTGTATTTAGTGGTATTGAACTGATAAGATAACTTGTTGAACAATGTCAATATTTAATATGTGAATTTACGTCTAATCGTTGCCCATAAGGGTAATACCGAAACAAAATGCTAGTTATGTTGTTCTTTTCGACAATATTTTTCACTGAAACGTTTATCAAAATAATGCCCCGTCAAATAGGCTTTCATCCCATCTTTAGGGAAACTCAAAGAGCATGATAATTTTTGCTAATAATGGTCATGCTAGCCTCTGCTAACCATCGATCATGTCATGATAGCAAATATAAGGTGAAGTTTTACCCAACCACCAAAGTTGATCTTGGTAACTCGGCCTTAGTCGATACCCGCCACCTGTCGAAGCCTATCCA
Organism: Bidens hawaiensis; assembly: GCF_021521415.1. Lineage (NCBI taxonomy): Eukaryota > Viridiplantae > Streptophyta > Magnoliopsida > Asterales > Asteraceae > Bidens > Bidens hawaiensis. Next base: position 107,055 of record NW_027497913.1, on the reverse strand, counting down.
TTAACATAAACAGTTATTTCTGAAAACATTAATTTACTCCACAGATAATAATCAGTACTACTTTCAGCAACGAAATCCGTCATGACTTTTCATACTAGGTATCCAATGGTGATCAAGAGTGTATATATAAAGTTATACACCATACTTTAAGACTATGTGTAATGGATGAAGCCTTTCAAATCATGACATTAGTATTTTATTATTATACTTAAAAATAAAAAAACAAATAACAAGAACACCAATCACCATTCACATTTCCCTTCATAACGCCCCGGGTATGATGTATCCGACGCTTTAGAGGCAACTTGAAGATGAAAAGCGTCCCGACTTATTAGTGGCATAGAGTATATTATTATTGTTATTATCTCCTTTTCGTGAATCAGATTTGTGGGGTCTTGACGTACACCTTTTAGGAAACGACACGTAAAAAACTCACTCTACATCTTGCCCCTTATTCTAAAACCCCTGCGTGTTAGTACGAATCCGTTGGGCGATTCAGCACACCCTCACCGGCGAGGTTAGTTTTTCTTTCGTTCCACTAATTGATTATCTCGTTTTAAACTGTGTAGCTTTTAATTTTTCAATGTATCATACACCATTGTACTTCACTTGCTACGCTTTATCTCGTCTTAACCTATTTATACTGTAGCCATGAGTCTGCGATATCTAGGCTTTGATCCTTGTTTCCTCTATGAATTATGATTATATGTTTACATTTCCACTTGAAATTAAATTAGTTTACTGCCAATATCATACCTTACCTTTCGCTGTGGATCTTACATTATTTTAATGCTTCTATTGTATATTTGTATGGTACAAGTAATATAAGCACGCGCATAGTATACAACATCGTAGATGATTGTACTACACTTATAAGCTTGCTATGGATTATGACTAATTAAGCTCTTTAATAGTATATAACATAACTTTAATTTTGAAATAGATGAATGCTACCGGTCACATATGGTATAATTAATTAGGCATGATTTTCAAGTATTTGTTCTTTTCCAATTCAATAAAAGACTATTTCTATCAGTTTAAAGCTTATTTACTTACAATGTTGTACATCTTGTTTAGTTTTAGTGATATATATTTCTTAATTTAGTAATTGAATTCACTTTTATGCTAACAGGCTGTTATGGACCCAAATAATTTTGATCCACCTCCCAGGATTACCAACAAATTTGTGATGTGGAAGCTTAGATTCAAAATGTATCTGTACCAGATAGATTATGTCTTATGGATATCTATTGAAGACGGTCCTTATGTTCCAATGACTGATAATGGTGGTGTTGCTGTTCCCAAAGAGCCATCGGATTATAGTGATGAAGACGTGAAGAGAATGAACGTTGACCGGAAGGCCTATGCGTTGTTGACTATGGCTCTTCCCAATGACATATTTAGAGGACTATCACATTGTAAGAGTGCTAAGGAGCTATGGGATGGCGTATGTGAGCGGTACGAAGAAATACCAGAAGTTCTAGAAAAGAGGAAAAATTTACTCATAAAACAATATGAAGAGTTTGGTTATATTAGTGGAGAGTCCATGACTCAACAGTTTGAGAGATTCGTGTCGTTGGTGAGTGAACTTAAAACTTGTTATAAATATTATGACCATGGGATTCTGTTAGACAAGTTTATGAGATCTCTTCCTAGTTGTTGGAGGATGCACACAACGGTAATGACAAACAACAAGGATTTCGAGAGAATGAAATTAGTCCAATTACTTGGTCATCTGAAGACATATGAGTTAGAAGTCAATCAGGGTAAGGAGATTAGTCAAGTGGCTATAAGCTCACTGAACGTTACTGCAAAGGTATTTATGCTCACTTGCATGTATTGAAACTGTTAATTGTTATAGAAACTATTATCAAGAATTAACTAATTGATAAGGTTATTGTTGATTGAATATATTGTGTACTTTAAATTGACTATAAATAATTGAGATCTTAGTTCAATTTGCTTTTATGCTAAACAGGCTGTTATGTACAATATAAGGCTTCATGCACCTCCCATACTGTTTAGAAACGAATTTATGATGTGGAAGCTGCGAATGAGGAATTATCTGTACTGGGTAGATTATGCCTTATGGAGATCTATCATAGATGGTCCTTATGTTCCAACGACTGATAATGGTGGTGTTGCTATTCCCAAAGAGCCATCCGATTATAGTGATGAAGACACGAAGAGAATCCATGCTGACATTAAGGCCCATGCAATATTGACTATGGCTCTTCCCGATGTAATATTTAGAGGAGTAATGAATTGTAAGAGTGCTAAGGAGCTATGGGAAAGCTTATGTAAGCGGTATGAAGACCCCCCTGGAGTTTTTAAAAGTAAGAAAGGTTTACTCATTCGACAATATGAACTGTTTGATTACATTAGTGGAGAGTCCATGACTCAACAGTTTGAGAGATTCATGTTATTGGTCAGTGCGCTCAAATTTTATGGTGAATACTATGAGAATGAGGTTTTGTTAAACAAGTTTATGAGATCTCTTCCTAGTCATTGGCGGATGTACACAATGGTAATGAGAAACAACAAGGATTTCAAGAAAATGACACTAATCCAGTTACATGGTCATTTGAGGACATACGAGTTAGAACTGAATCAGGGCAACAAGATTAGCCAGGTGGGTATAAGTTCACCGACTATTGATGATCTTGAAGAAAGAAGTGGAAGGAGCATTGATGGAAATTCTCTGACAATGAGATTTGTGGTTGACAAGTCCAAGGACGCATGTTACAAGTGTCAGAAGACGGGGCACTTTGCTAGAGAATGCAGCTCAGACTTACAACCCTATGACTATAGTTTCTTTTATAAAGAGCTTGAAAATGCTGTGATGGGAAACACCGAGCGTCACTGCAAAGGTATTTGTAATGTTATTCTATTTAAAAGGCTATTGGTTTCAGAAGTAACAATGAACAACTAACTAACTACAATAAGGATGTTATGACTTATGAACTAGGGGTGTGCACGGTTCGGTTCGGTTCGGTTATTAGCATTAACCCAACCTAACCGATCGGTTATCGGTTCGGTTCGGTTAATTTCGGTTAATAACGAATATCAAACTTGGGCTAAAATTTTCCTTAAAAATATATGAAATGAATGTTTAAAACTTTAAATACATGAAATGAATGCATAACTACATGAAATGAAGATATAAATATGTGAAATTGAGATATTAGTACATGAAATGGAGATATAAATACATGAAAATGAGAGTATTTAACTATTAATACATATAATACATGAAATAGAGGGAAAAAGGCTTGAAAATATTAAAAAAAAATGAAGAGTTCGGTTCGGTTAATTTGGTTTTCGGTTATATCGATTCAGTTTTTGGTTTTCGGTTATTGCTCACCCCTATTATGAACTTATAAGTTAGTTTGATTTATTATGATACGACTCCATCTTATCAGTGGGTCGACCCATATGGGTCTTACTTTAACCCAGTCAACCAGGAGCAAAAGTTTAGGGCTGAATTAGTTGCAGGTTGACCATTGACCATTGATTGTCAAAGGCTGAATGCTAGGAGGCATTAACTACCAAATTTTGTTTTAAGTATTCCATCTTTGTTCTAGTTTCTATGTCTTGTTTCATTTGATTATCAAGTTTATCTTGTATTTGGAGACTTACCATCTCGAATTGGTTAAGTTGGAGACTGGCCCCTCCCGATCGGGTCAACTATGTTATCATTTCAATAAATTAAATAGTATGTTCTCTGGGTTCTATCATATTACCATTGTGGTTTTTGATAAAATATTGTTTTCATACCTTGTATACTTTATATAATCAGGACTTTAGGTTTGAAGACTAATTGCTGATTGTAAAAATGGGATCTACGTCCTGCTGACCTACAACTTTTGGGGATTCTGTTAGCTTTCTGAACGGTGTCATTTTGACTTTAGTAGCGCAAAATATATGTTTACGGCATTTGTGAACTGTATTGTTTGATTTTATCATCTATCATATGAATCAGTTGATATTGGAAAGTTTTTGCAATGCTGTATGATCTTGTCATATCTTTGTGTTATGTGACATGCCAGCTTAACATTGAAATACAACCGGGCCCGGCAGCCCGAAGCCCCAAACCGGCTTGAAACCATATCTGTCAGTCTTTGGCCATCCGGTCTTGAATAATGATTGATTGTTCGTCCATTGCATGCTGCAAGATCATATGTTAAACCTGAACCCAAACACATGAAAGATTGACTGTTAACCGATTAAAATGCAACACTTATCTGTTAATATTATGACACTTGTTAATCGACTAATCGTAATGATTTGGGCCACTTATGTTATATAAAAATGATTAAACTGGAATTTGAAAAAACTCATGAAACCCCAACATTAAAATCAAGATAACATGTGATGATATAATCCATGTAGATGATCAATATAAGCATACATTGAAGTTTGCCGCGTTCCAAATTCCAATTATGTTTTATCGCATTAGTATATAGATTTGAAAATCAAGGAAAGTAACTAAGGTTATCGAAAAATTGATTAACCTTGACAGAATATCGTGAAAACATGATAAACATAGTGTTACACTTTTAGTGTCTTATTGTTGTCGTTGTTAGTTGATGATGTGCCATCCTTTTATGATGTTTTTTTCCTTGGTATTTTCTACATAGAGTTTAAAATTTTCATAATGCAAAGCTAAATACGTCTTGAAAACTAAAGACACGAAAGAAACAGTGGTGTATCAGACTATCAGTAGAGGTGGCAATATGAATGGTTAGGTTGGGTTGGATTCAATGATGGGCCAGAATGAGTTTATGTCAGGATGAGTATAAAGTCATAATGGATTTTTTAAAAAAAAATTTAGGATGAGTATGGATCCATATGGGTATAGTTAACTTATCTTGACCCAAGTAAAGGTTAAAATACAAAGGGTTTCAAAAACCCATAAAAAAATTTCAAAAAGATCAATAAAAAAATGATAACTCAACATAAAAATCAAAAACGAAAAAAGTAAAATAACTACAAAGTTTCCCCCGTCATCCTAGTTCATTAAAAAAACAAAAAGATAACCCGATTTTGTCTCGGTTCAGGTTCGGGTTTTCCAGGTTCAATTTTGTTTCCTTTTCGTTTTGCCCGGTTTCGGTATATGTTCGGTTTTGATGTTTCGGTTTCAAAACCTCTATAACTTAAATGGATGGCATTTTTCTTTGTTGGAATCAACGTATAACCAAGTTGAAAGAGTAAAGCCCGTGAAGATGATTATTTAAGTTAAATTCTTCTATATTAGTGGGGCTGAGAGACAGTGGCTTCGTACCAGGACAAACGGTTTTGAGAGCGGAGTCTAGGAAGGTTGCTAAGCATGAGACATCGTGTTTGGAGAATCAGCACGTGTTCATTCCATTTGCCTTCGACACTTTTGGATCCCTAGCTCCCGAGGCGGTTCGCTTCTTGGAGCGGGTGCAGAAGGTGGTCCACAGTGACTCGCAGAGCCCGAGGAACCAAAGATTTATATTTAGTAGAATATGCTTTGCGATTCAAAAGGGGATAGCGACGCAGCTTGTTGCTCGCTTACCCATTATCCAAATGTAGTTCGGTTTGTGTTATATATAAAAGGAAAATAAAATATATCTATTTAAAGAAACAATGGCATTCCTTCGAATTCTAGAGGTTTCGTTGCATATATTTCATATATCAAATTATATTAATTCCATGTAAGTTACATCCATATTATTCAAAACAATGCTAGAAACATAAATGGCTCATAACTGAATCTGTTGGACTTAATTTCCGTTCTTGAGTCAATGAGGCGGGTTGGGCCGACTCATCGAGCCTATGATGAGTTAGTGTCATGTTTATCAAGTTGAGCACGTGACTTGGTTTACATGGAATAAATTACTTGGTGAACAAGTCGAGCCAATGACTTGGACAACAAGGAAGTTATTTATTAATTATTATTTAGATTTGTTTTTACCAATTAGTATTTGAATATGATTTTAGTATTTGTATTCTAGTCTAGTTGGGTTTTCTAATTTAAATTAGTATATATACCCGAGCTTGTGGGTTATATCATTATGTATTGTAATTTTTCGAGTTAATGAAAGTTACAAGGATCGAGCTTATGATCTAAATTCGTTTTGTGTTTACGATTCTGGTTACCAAACTTCAATTAGTATCAGAGCGGTTAAGCTCTTGGTTTCTTATCGATCAACGTATGATTGATAAGGAGGAGGCCGAAGCCATCTATTAAAGCCGTGATCGATTTGGAGGATCACGTTCACGTTTTTGCTACTTGGATTTTTGCAGCTTGAGAGTTGGTATTAATTCACGGTGACTTAATATAGACGTGACGTTGACTTTCGAGAAGAAGTATTTAACTGAAGGTGCAGAAGCTCCCAAGGCCTATTATATTGCATCAGTATATTTTTTGTTACTACAAATTCTAAAAGGAGGTTTGATATATTTTTGGTCTACGAGGAGTTCAAGAAGAAAAAAAAATAATAAAAAGGGTGTTTTTATTTTTCTTTCTTCTAGGTATATTATTTGGGTTAAACAAGAGATTTCAATTCAAGGGTTTGTTTTTATACGGGTTGAACGAGTTATGTTTTTACTAATATATTGATTTAAACGATGTGCTCGTGGTTTGATTCAGGAACAGGAGATGATCAAGAAAAATTGTTGTTCGCTCGATTAGATGACCGGGATTGCAGCCAAAGGAGTGGTTATGCGTTTTCATACGACCGAGGGAATGGTCGGCGACATGGTCACAGAGGTAGTCGAGTTCGGGGGAGCCGAAGAACACATCTATGGATCAAGAAAAGTTCCGGGGAGATCAAGGCCAAGATGGTTGTGAAAAACGAGAAGGTCAAGTTTATGGGTCAAATCAAACAAGGCAAAAGAGACATGTTTAGAGTTGAAGAACCGCCAATTTCGAGTAGGAAATTAGGGGGTGAGTCGGGTGACTCGGGTACAACAATTGCGGGGGTGATTGTTGGGTCAATTGTTGTTTGGCCCAAGTGTAAGGCCCAACCCAATAATTAAGTTTTATTATATTAGGTAATGTCTTGGCTAGCAAGTTAGGTTAGTCCTATATAAACCATGTTATGGTTAGACATTAGAAGTGGTAGTGTGAGATGCAACCGAGTTAGGGTTCATCTGGAGACACACACGAGATGTAACCGGGTTAGGGTTCATCTAGGTGAAGTTGGTGTAACCGAGTTAGGGTTCATCAAGAGTCAAACCGAGTTAGGGTTTGAGAGAGTTGTAATCAGTTTTTTGATTGATATTTTCTGATTAATATAAACGATCGATAATCGAGACAAAGATCCACCAATTTTTGAGTCCGAAATTAGGGGGGTGATTGTTGGACTTAATTTCCGTCCTCGAGTCAATGAGGAGGGTTTGCCGACTCATCGAGCCTATGATGAGTTCGTGTCTTGTTTATCCAGTTGAGCACGTGACTTGGTTTACATGGAATAAATTACTTGGTGAACAAGTCGAGCCAATGACTTGGACAACAATGAAGTTATTTATTAATTATTATTTAGATTTGTTTTTACCAATTAGTATTTGAATATGATTTTAGTATTTGTATTCTAGTCTAGTTGGGTTTTCTAATCTAAATTAGTATATATACCCGAGCTTGTGGGTTATATCATTATGTATTGTAATTTTTCGAGCTAATGAAAGTTACAAGGATCGAGCTTATGATTTAAATTCGTTTTGTGTTTTCGATTCTGATTACCAAACTTCAGAATCTTCCATTCTATAAATAGAAATATGAGTAGCAACAAATATGATAACTATCGATTTTGAAGTTCAAATGACCACACACTACAATACGGTTACGAATTTAGAATAAAAGTTTCAAAAGGACCGCGATAAAGTTTTTTGAACACAGGGGTATTCTAATATTTACTCGAGCATACGATACAATAAACGAAGAAGAAAAAAAATTGCCCTTCAACAAGAAAATTGAAGGGTATTATGGGGCTTGTATGCTACATCCTCCACTGCTATGATAGATTCTGTACCTCTAAGACTATTGGATTTATTTTTTTTTTAGTTATTATATTGAATTGTTATTAAAATTGATATAAATTGTCATTGTATGTAGTTAACTAGAAGGTTTGTTCGCACACCAACAGGAAACTTGTATATCACCTTGTTACATAAAAGGTGCCCTATATATTTACACGTAAACACGCATAAATAAATTCATAAAATTTAAAGTATTGCCGAAGATCAAACATGAAAATAAGGATGATATTGGTATAAAAAAATATGAAGAAACAAACGAGTAAGAACACAAACCACTTATCATACCAATTAGGCGATTATGGCAGTGCAATACCGTTTTGAAATGATACGAATACCATCATATCGACAAATATATGGATGTTTGTGATCTTTTAAACCAAATATTAATATTATATATTCGATCTAACGACGAAAAGTATAATTGTGTAGGAAGTCATTGTTGTTCTTTGTGAAGAAACTGCAGTTGTATAGGAAGAAATTGCAAATTTATAGAAAGAAACTGCAATTGTGTAAGAAAAATTACAATTGCTTATTCTAACACATGCCATTGTTGCTTTCATTCACTTACGCAAGCCGGAGGAAGGTTATATGACATCATCCGTATAAGAGTATGCTAACTCGTACATTGTAAATTTAGTGATAAAAAAACAAATTAATATGCATATTAATTTTTCAAAAACAAAAATAAGAATACATATTTGAGAGACAATAAAGAATTGATAATGTACGTAGACTACTAGCTTTAAGTTGGAACTTGGGAGTATGGGATATTGGTCATTGGAACTCCGAAATCAATATTTATTTAGCACATTTGTGGTTATTCATATTTCTATATATAGATTCGAAGCTTCAATAATGAACGTACCACTTATGTTTCTAGAGATTTTTTAATAATAAGGATATCGTTGGTTTATAATATATTTTTATGCAATTATTGAAATCATAGGCTTTATTTGTCTATAGAAAAAACTAAGTGAAATGGCGTGAATATGCTAGGAAACCTCTAGAACGTGAAAGGATGACATCGGTTTCTATAAGATAGAGTGGTGTTCCTAAAGGGTAGATTGAGAAAGAATTTGGCTACAAATCATCGTTGGGTTCGTTCCCGCTCATCTTTCACCATTCTTCCTGATACTTCATCACATTGGACCCATTTCTTCTCTTTTTCTTTCATGGATTAGGCATCAACAAACCGCTCAATTAACCACCACGAGGTGGTGTTCCCGTTAGCCGGTAACGACGATCTCTTCCAAAGCCCATTCCGTCCACCCTAAAATAGAAGTACAGAGCAAAGGAAATATGTGAGATGTAAATTCCACAATACCTCTAGAACTCAAAGGACTGTCACTGCTTCTTTGTTGGCATCAACGTATAATCAAGTTGAAAGGGTAAATTAGAGATTTTAAAAATATTAAAATAAAATATTCTTGGAGGTGATAACTTGAATCTAAAATTTGTTACTTGGGTCGTAAGTATAAGCGTGAATTAAAATACATATCTTCTATTGAGGAGAAGACTATGTAATTAAAGAGTAAGAGTATATAGGTGCATGACACATTTTAGAAAAATGATAAGCATGAATCCTATCGGTTTTAACTTGCTCACGCATGTCATTACATACCCCAAGTGCTTTCAAGCCTTGATTAGTTGGTGGTTTATTCTTATGTGTATATATATATCCAGATGACATTTTTACACAAATTCAAGTTTTAAATTTATATAATAGTTATTATGTCAACTCACTACATATAATAGGTAAGTATACAACAATATAGTATCGATAAGAATAAAGTAACACACCAATAGACAGAGTCACGATAGTGATATGGTGACGCTAGGATTTCTGTAGAGAGAAACGAGATTGTGAAGATGTAAAAAAACATGTTTCCTCATTACCTCTTTTCTTTTATATCAACTTTCACAAACCAACATCCCCCACTCCACCTATAAACCAGAAAGAAATTAACATTTTAAAGTTTATTTTTTGATTATTTTATTAGTTATGTTTGATAAAGTTTAGATGTTAAATCGACCTTAAAAAGCTAAACTATTACTGTATTTATTATTTTAGGTTTCTTTAATTTTCTATCATTATACTATGTTTCTTTTTATTTAAGTTTCAATTAGCAAAAATTAGTCGCCGCAATCAGTGGTGGACTTGAACACATAAATTGGGGGAGCCGAAACTTGAACTTTTAATTGGGTGGGCTGAAACTTAAACATTTAAAGCATCATACACATATTTTCCTTGATAATAAAAATATTCGAAGTAAATGAACGATATTTATAATTCTAAAAAAAATGAGAAGCACCGGGGGGGGGGGGGGGGGGGTGTTGAAGCATGCCCCTGGCCCAACAAACCGGACAAGTGTAAACATCTTTTTGGTTATATTTCGATTTTATTTTTGGGGTTCTTTCTTTTCGTTGCGATAGATTGTATTGGTATCGTACCGACGTCTTCTCTAGTTGACAGTTTAGGACCATGCTTTAACCTTATTGCCATAACGTGCGCCAACACAGTAACAATATTGTATAAATGTCAAACTTTCCTGCTACCATGTGCGGATTAAAGTTAACTAGTTAACACTTAACACTTAACATAGTAATTATTTACAAGAAAATGAAAAGATAAAATTACCATTAGTTTGAGATATAATAAAGATGCAATTACACAGTTAGTCCCTAACATTTCCATAAAGTAACAAATTATGTACCGAAGTTTAAAAGTCACATGTATGGATATTAATGTTTTAATTTTGTAACAACATTAGGTACTAACTTTAAATTACGTTACATGCCAACTTAAATGATAGGCATAAGAGAAAAAGTTGAGGGCGTAATTGTTATTACGCATTCTCACTTAAATTGCGATACTGATTAGAGCGTGAAATTGCCATATAATTTCATGCAATGGGTGAAAGGAGCTGTATATAATACTCTAATATGTGTTTTGACATAAGATTTCAGAAAATAAATGTAAGTGTCACGGCAATTAAAACAATAACGCTTTAGGTTTAAAAACTAAAACAATTAATTATATGTTTGGTTTCTATTAAAAAAACCTTTTTAAATAATATCTATTTGATGTTTTCATTTTACAATAAAAATTCCTTACCTAATCGAATAAATAAATAAACAAATAAAACCGTAGCACACCACACAAATATTTTTTATTGCTAAAAATATTGTTTGTCAAAGACTCCTAGGCAGTGTAACAGAACTTACTAAAATTCTATTACCATAAAATTGAGTGACAAAAATTCCCAATTTATATGTCACACCTCTCCACAGTCACATTCATCACATTCCTCCAACTCCTGTTTCAAAATCCTCTGCAGCACCAACAATGGCTGCTGCTTCTTATTCAACTTCAACCACCAACTGGATTAAGATTAACCATCAATCCAGGTTCACTTCATCCCCTAGACCCCGTTCGGCCTCGTCTTCGATATCATACCGCAACAATCCCAACTCCAAAACCACGAATTCCGCTATTCAAACGCGTTCCATCCTCAATTTCCCCGAACATTCCCCGATCGAATCACATTCTCCTTCATCTTCTCCGTCCGCACCCCAGAAACGGAACTTGTTTCAACAAATGGCGGCAATAGCATTCGATGCAGTCGAAAACACGTTAACATCACTAGAAAAGAAACAACCGTTACCCAAAACAGTAGACCCAAGCATCCAACTCGCGGGAAATTTCGCTCCGGTACCAGAACAACCGGTTACGCACAATTTACCGGTAATTGGAGAAATCCCGGAACATATTCAAGGGGTTTATTTAAGAAACGGGGCTAACCCGTTATTTGAACCGACTTCTGGTCACCATTTATTTGACGGGGATGGAATGATCTCCGCCGTCAAATTTGAAAACGGCTCGGCTAGCTATGCTAGCCAGTTGACTGAGACCCAACGGCTCGTTCAAGAACGAGCCGCTGGAAAACCAGTGTTTCCTAAACCAATTGGGGAGCTTCATGGCCAATGGGGAATTCTTAAGCTAATTCTTTTTTATGCTCGCGGCCTATGCGGCTTGGTGGATGTTAGCCGAGGCGTCGGCTTGGCTAACGCCGGCTTGGTTTATTTTAATAACCGCCTTTTAGCTATGTCCGAGGAAGATTTTCCCTATCACGTGCGTGTCACGAGGTCTGGTGATTTGGAAACAGTTGGAAGATATGACTTTGACAATCAGTTAAAGTGTTCCATGATCGCACACCCGAAAGTGGACCCTGTCTCAGGTGAGCTGTTTGCACTTAGTTATAACGTCATAACTAAGCCGTACCTAAAATATTTTAGGTTTTCACGTGACGGGAAAAAGTCGGCTGACGTGGACATTCATTTGGAAAAGCCGACGATGGTTCACGATTTTGCGATAACCGAGAATTTCGTGGTGGTCCCCGACCACCAAGTGGTTTTCAACATACCCAAAATGATCATAGGGGGGTCGCCCGTGGTGTTCGATAAACAAAAGGTGTCACGTTTCGGGGTTTTGAATAAGTACGATACCGACGGGTCGGGTATCCAATGGATTGAGACTCCGGGTTGTTTTTGTTTCCATCTTTGGAACGCTTGGAAATTACCAGAGTCCGATGAAGTCGTTGTGATAGGATCATGCATGACTCCAGCGGACTCCATCTTTAACGAAAGTAAAGAAAATTTAAAAATTATTTTAACCGAAATTCGGTTAAATTTAAAAACCGGGCAGTCGAGTCAACGTGCGATACTCTCACCGGAAAACGAAGTAAATTTGGAAGTAGGAATGGTGAATAAAAACCTTCTTGGCGGGGAAACAAAATACGCTTACCTGGCGGTGGCGGAGCCGTGGCCGAAGGTATCCGGGTTGGCCAAAGTGAACCTCTTCACGGGAGAAATGAGTAAATATATATACGGTGACTTGAAATACGGCGGGGAGCCTTTGTTTGTACCGAGTTCTGATGGTGATGAAGATGATGGTCATATTCTAGCATTTGTTCATGACGAGAGTGCATGGGAATCTGAACTTCAAATTGTAAATGCAAAAACATTGAAGTTAGAAGCGACTGTGAAGCTGCCGGTGAGAGTTCCTTATGGTTTTCATGGGACCTTCATTACTGCCGATGAGTTGGCAACACAGGCTTGATTCTTGATCAAGGGATGTCCGTTATTTTATAAGAAGTTAGAAGAAGATTATAATTAGTTAAGAAGATGATTAGGAGAAATAGGAAGTAGATATGGAAGTTAGAGAAATAAAATGTTACTTTAGACCATTTGTATATATTATTCACGACATTCGTTTATATATATGTTATAGAATTAAGAATTATTCAAATATATTTTTTAATTATTTGTTATCTTTTTGACCTAAAGAGTGATTACCTCACCTTTTGATCAGTTGACACCTGCATGATTCACATTCAAACCAATCATAAACAATGTACAACTGATCTTATGATTTTTTGTTTATTTGCTTTAATCGGTAGGAATTATTATTTTAATTCAATGACGGTGAAAAGCCTAAAATACCATTCATAAGGAATGCTTGGCCAAATTAACATAAAAAATGGATGGAGTTAAGAGATTCATTTTTAAACCTAAAAGACATAATATGTTAAGAGATTCATTTTTAAACCGAAATGGTTAATGTTAAATTACACGGATCAAAAGCGTACTTTGCTCTTATCAAACTCTATGTGGCGTTTTCCACATGTTGAACCATATCCTTTGTTTCCTTTTGTTGTACATAATGTCCTTATTTCTTACTTTTCATGTTCAAAGTTCCATATCTATAGTTATGGAAGTAAAAGAAAATAATAAGATGTGTTTTATATCTCGCAAATATGAAGTTGATACACGGAAACAAGTAGACATGTTTTATTGCTTCTGTCAGTTTGGAAGAACATTATACTCTATAACACAAAAATGAAAAAAAAATAATAATAAGAAATACATGAACTGAGTTTGTATATTTCATGACTATACATTTTCATATTTTGATGTAACATGTTTACTCGCATATAGCAAATGATTCCCTTTACCATTTACCAGGTATTAGAATGTAAAAAAAAGGGGGGGGGGGGGTGAGGTGATGCCTTATAACTTCAAGATCAGTTAATTTGTAACCTAGTGTACATGTTACCAAGCATGTAAAAAAGACATTACGCTCAAGTACGTGGTTAAGAGTTTTACTTAGTTTCATAACGAGCATGCGTATAAGTTTAGTAATAGATTTAAACGGTACTGTATGATTTGGCCGGTATTAAAAAATAGTTTAAAGAATGTGTATACTACCTTGTTAGTTGGGACTTGGGAGGTGGGGTACAACAGAATCAAAATCTAGCAATGTGGTCGTTTGAACTTCAAAATAAATCAATATATAGCGTATTTGTGGATACTCATATTTCTATTTATAGAATCTAAGCTTCAATTATGAGCCACTTATGTTTCTAACTCTGTTTTAACTTTTAAATAATAAGGATATTGTAGGTCTATTAACATAATCCAATTCAATTATTTAAGACAGTTATATATCGTTGGAACAAACCATGTCAAATTAGGTTATTTTGGCATATGAAATGCGTATCATATTTATAAGATCCTGTGCGTCCTTAATATCAAGCAACATTGTCATCTTCTTTGTTATATACCGTTATAGTATGTGTGCAACGAAACCTCTGGAGCTTGAAGGGATAACAGTTTGTTTTTATAAAATAGAAATATAAATAAATGAAATGTGTGCTATATATATGTAGGGGTGTCAATAATGTCGGATTGGCGGGTTGGTCTGTCGAGATTTTTCAATCTTACCAGACTCATATAGATTCTTCAAAGGTATACGTGTTAACCCATCTAAATACGTGTCGACTCATCTAAATTTGTGTAGTGTTATGGTCGACCCATTTTACGTCCATTTACGAATATGAATAATACATAGTTACTTAAAAATTAAGGAAAATTGGATTTTAATAATCCCAACTTAACGCATTTGGTCGATAATAATCCACTTTGAAAATAGCTGTCACTGATTCCAACTTTCACACTATTTGTTTTCATTGGACCTCCGTTAAAAAAAACTTAACGACGTTAAGTTTTTTCCAAATTTCAGACTGATATTTTAGGGCTTTTGATCGGAATGAGGATACGATTTGATTGATGTAAAACTTAACTCGAAATAGTGCTTTAAACAGTTTAATTTTTGTTAATTAAAAGTTTAAACATCAGAATTGAAGCATCCTTTAGTCGTTTGGACCACCGTTTGATGGTAAGTTTTACATCAATCGACTCGTATCCTCATTCCGATCAAAAGCCCTAAAATATCAGTTTGAAATTTGAAAAAACTTAACGTCGTTAAGTTTTTTTAACGGATGTCCAATGAAAACAAATAGTGTGAAAGTTGGGATCAGCGACAGCTATTTTCAAAGTTGGGATTATTATCGGCCAACTGCGTTAAGTTGAGATTATTAAAATCTAATTTTCCAAAAATTAACTATTCTGATTTGTATAAAACATTTTGTGAATTTTGATAAATATTATAATTGATTTAGGGTGTTTATCTTTTATTTTAATTAACGAGCCTAGATTTACTTATATAGCTCTTGATGGAAATAAGTATAGTGAATATAATAAGAGAATATACAGTTAAAACAAATATAATAAAAAATGTTAGCAGATAATTAATGATAGATAAAATAAGAGAAAATTTCCAAAATAAGCATTTATGAATATGTTTTTCAGGTTTTAGGTGTCATTTCCAACAAATTCCTAAAATAGGTATTATAAACTGGTCGTGACGAATAGTTTATGATTACCCACGAGTAGTTTGTGTAACCAATTAAAACTTGTCACGTGTCTATAAACTAACCGTAACGACCAGTTTCACTAATCATCTACTCGTAAAGATTAAATAAATTTAAAGCCTCGTAATCAACGACCACGAGTAAATAAGAAATCATTTAGTCGCGATGAGTAGATTCTATAACTTTACGAGTCACGAGTAGTTTATCAAACTAACCGCGACGATGCTTTTGATTACCAAATGTACCGAACCGGTTAGTTTACCTGGTAAACATTACGCATACGAGTAGTTTATTTGTAGTTAACTCGTCTTGACTAGTTTACTTTGTTTACATTCCCCATACGAGTAATTTATTAGTAATTAACTCGTTCTGATAAGTTTAGCTAATTTGCATTACCCATACGAGTAGTTTATAGGTAGTTAACTTGCCGTGTCTCGTTTACCTTATTTACTTTCCAATACGAGTAGTTAATTAGTAACTAACTCGTCTTGGCTAGTTTAACGTAACAATCTTGTCGTCTCATTACTTTATAGTCTAAACTAGTCGTTACAATGTTGTTTTGAAGTTGTTGGGTTTATATAAACGTCATGTTCTTGTTGTTTTGAACCCGCACATCAATGGAGGAGGAAATTGATAATATTATAGTTTGTTATAACGTAAAGTGGGAAGAAACAAATGGAGCTACTGAGTATTTCGTTTGATTGTGGGCGGCAAGGTGTATCTCTATCTTTGAGGTTCGGTTATTGTGAGTTTATAGATTTTGTTACTAGTCGTTATAAAATAGGTCATGTTAAACGATTGTTTTATAAGTTTTGTAATTACTCATATCTGGTGGATATACACGACAACTATGGCATGACGCTTTTTCTAAAACATGCTAAAGGAAGACCAAATTAAGTCGTTTATATATACGTTGTTGAGGATGACAATGGAGACATTGTAAAACAAAGTTTGATGTCGAATGAGTTACTTACAAACGAAAATGAAACGGGGATATTGGTGGGGTTTGTTTCGGACTTGAATATACCTTTGTCATCAAATGAATATGAATAATTAAGGTAAACTTATCAGTTGGAGTTAATTACTAGCCAAAACGAGTTAGTTACTAATTAACTACTCGTATTGAAATGTAAATAAGATAAACAAGACACGACGAGTTAACTACCTATAAACTACTCGTATGGGTAATGTAAATCATGTAAACTTATCAGAACGAGTTAATTACTAATAAACTACTCGTATGGGGAATGTAAACAAAGTAAACTAGTCAAGACGAGTTAACTATATATAAACTACTCGTATGCGTAATGTTTACTAGGTAAACTAACTGGTCGGTACATTTGGTAATCAAACGCATCGTCGCGGTTAGTTTGGTAAACTACTCGTGACGCGTAAAGTTATAGAATCTACTCGTCACGACTAAATGATTTCTTATTTACTCGTAGGCGTTGATTACGAGGCTTTAAACTTATTTAATCTTTACGAGTAAATGATTAGTGAAACTGGTCGTTACGGTTAGTTTATAGATTCGTGGCAAGTTTTAATTGGTTACACAAACTACTCGTGGGTAATTATAAACTATTCGTCACGACTAGTTTATAATACATATTTTGAGAATTTGTTGGAAATGACACCTAAAACCTGAAAAACGTATTCATAAACGCTTAAAGTTAAAAAAAAATTAATATACTCTACTTTTAAAAGTTAATAGTGATATGAAATTAGTTTCACCCCTAAAATCAAAATATTTAACTTAAAAATTTATCACTAATCATCTTTAAAATAAAATATTAAGTTTTCTAAAACTCTTAAACGGACTAACGCGTACGGGGCGTATTGTGGTTGACCCATTTTGAAACGGGTCGGGTTGCTCTGTTTAAGAGATGAATGGATGTATTAGGAATTGCCGTTACTAGTCACGTGCATGCTTCGAAACCTCTAGAACTTGACGGGGTGACATTGAGTTATGTAGGATAGAAATTCGAGTAACAAATATGTGGCTTCGAAACCTCTAGAACTTAAATGGATGACATCGTTTTTATTGTTGGAATCAACGTACAATCAAGTTGAACGAGTAAAGCCCGTGAAGGTGATTATTTAAATTTAATTCTTTTATTTATAGAATGGAAGTGTCTATTATTCGTTCCAATGTTTCTATTTAAAGAAACGATGGCATTTCTTCGAATTCTAGAGGTTTCGTTGCATACATTTCATACACCAATATAAATTAAATCCAAGTAGGTTATACAGAAGCAATAATTTTATACAACGCTAGGAACATAATTGAAGCTTCCATTCTATAAATAGAAATTTGAGTTATTGTTAATTTTTGAAGTTTCAGTGGATTTATTGTTTTAATTTTAAGTTATCATATAGAACTTTTATTAAAATTGTATAAATTGTTATAAAAGGAGATGTTTCATGGCCAGGATAATCACCATTGCTTATTGGAGAGTATAGAAGACGGGAAACGAAAGATCAATGTTTGAAGGAAAGGAGGTCATCTTGAAAGAGATTATAGGAGATATAAAGGCTTGTGGTTTTCTTTGGTAAAAGTGTAGGTCTATAAACATAGATATTTAGCTTGGTTGAATTGACGTAATTTTAATTTTATGTAGCTTCTTTGCCTTTTTGCGGTTGCCCTCCGCCTTGTGGATGCGGGTAGTAACCGTAGTATTGAGATTTTTATGATACGAATAGCAATGTAAAACTCGACTTCTATATTTACAAGTTTTTCCCCCATATATAGACGTAAAAATTAAGAAGTTTTTTGTACATACACTTTGAATAATATACTTTTAAAATAAAATAAAAATGCCATATCTGAAATTTTGAAGGTTGGTTCATACAGAAAAGTAATTTCACATATGTGTAACAATAAAAAAAAATATTAAAGTCATGTCCGAGTTTTTATTCAATACTTGAATGATATGAATACCCACACGCATAAATCGTCAAATGTATGTATGTTTGTGACATTTTATACCAAATTAATATTATATTTCCTAATAACGAAAAGTGCAGTAGTATTGTAGGAAGATATTGCGATTGTTGTTTGTGAAGAAATTGCAGTTGTATAGGAATAAATTAATTGCATACGTATAAAAAGAAACTGAAGTTGTGTCGGAATGAACTCTAGTATGAAGAAATTATAGTTGTTTATTCTAGCACATGAGAGTATATTAATTCGTGCCTTGTAAATTTAGCTGATCAAAAATCAAATTAATATACATGATAATAATTAAAAAATATAAAAATACAAATTTTTTATACAATAAAGAATTGATAATGTACGTAGACTTCTAGCTTTTAGTTGGGACTTGGGAGTGTGGGATACAACAGAATCTAACGTATTGGCCATATTGGAACTTCGAAATCAATATTAAGCATATTTGTGGCTACTCATATTTCTATATATAGAATCGAAGCTTCAATAATGAACCACTTATGTTTCGATCTAGCGATCTTTTGAATAATGAGGATATTGTTTGTTTATTATTTATTTCTATTTGAATTTTAAAATCATGGGTGTTATTTTTTATGAAAAAAATTAAGTGAAATACCGTGGATACGCTAGGAAACCTCTAGAACGCGAAAGGATGACATCATTTTCCATAATATGGAGTGGTGCTCCTAAAGGGTACATCGGAAAAGATTTTGCGTACCGATCACTAGTTCACCACGGGGTGTCGTGTCCATCTTTCACCATTCTTCCCGATCTTCAACCCGTCGGAACCCATTTCTTCTTTTTTCTTAATTTCATGGATTCGGCATCAACAAACCACTCAAGCGGCCACCAAGGGGTAGTATCAGGCATTGTCTAAAGTCCACTCCGTCCACCTTATAATAGAAGTACGAGTAAACGAAATATGTGAGATGTAAATGCCACAAAACCTCTAGAACTCGAAACGAATGACACTGTTTTCTTTGTTGGCATCAATGTATAAACAAGCTGAAAGGTAAACTAGATATTTTAAAAATGTCTAAAATTAAAATATATATCTTTTATTGAGGAGAAGACTATTGTTCAAATTCTGGCATGAGATATATTATTCGTGTAATAAA
This sequence comes from Bidens hawaiensis, assembly GCF_021521415.1. Lineage (NCBI taxonomy): Eukaryota > Viridiplantae > Streptophyta > Magnoliopsida > Asterales > Asteraceae > Bidens > Bidens hawaiensis. The sequence goes on along the minus strand of NW_027497913.1, from coordinate 87,211 downwards.
AAAGAGTAAGAGTATATGTCTCTTTATCGGTTTTAACTCACTCGCACTTGTCATTTTTACCCCAAATGCTTTCAATTATTCAAGCCTTGATTAGTTATGTGTTGGTTTATTTTTAAGTGTATATATATTTAGTGGTAAAGGATGGAATATGAAAATCCTTTATCGTACATTACGTACGTGAGGCTATGAAACGTCGATCTTCAATAACCCTAAAATCACAATTACGCGAGCCGACCTCCGTCAACCTCTTCTCTCGTCGATTCCGTCCACCTTCACCATCACCGTTCAACAATTCCGTGCACCATCCATGTAACATTCGTTACTTTTCAAACCCGAAAACCTGACCCATTTTAAATTTTCGGTTTTGTTTCTATTTAAATTTATATATTTTTATAATATTATTAACTAATCCCAATTTTCGTTAATGTATTTTCTGTGATCATTTCTATGCAATTATACATTTCACCACCCTTTTAGTATTACATACTCATTTAAAACATCCATAATCAAGATCAAATATTTATGTACATGTCCCATGCAATTTACTAGAATTATTATTTAACTGCAACTACTGCTTTTATTATTTATAATTATTATTATTAATTTTATTATTATTATCATCTTTTCATATGTTACTTAACTAATAAAAACTAATGAATGTTTTAATTCAATAAAATTTATTAAAATAGTTAAACCTTTTGAATACCCTATTAAACAATTTTTAATTTGTTTTTTTAATTATATTAAATATGATTAATTTTCATAATTTCCTTAAGACATAACAACTCTATATTTTCAATATAAAAGGAGGACAAATCCTTCATTATTTTCACACCTCAATCCATTCTTTTCTTAAGTTTAAGAGCACTAATAAGTAAGTTGTTACCATTTCAAGCATTTTATAGCTTTCGTTTTGATTTTATCTTAAATGTTCATACTTGTTCATAAGTTGTTCTTCATGATTATGATTATGTTACTTTTATCATAAAAATATTATATCTTGGTTTTAAGAATCATTATGATCATGGATATCCAAGATGAACACTTTGATTTTTCTAAATCTTGGATCAAGCCTAGTTATTTTGCAAGAACAAACATGAATATATATTTATCTAAATCTTATGATTCGTTGATCATCGTAACTTATAAACTTTCTTTAAATAAGATTACTTATAAAAATTTCTTTTATTTAAAATATTTTACAATAGATATAACATACTTCATATCTTTGAATTAATAATTGAGTAAATTAATTATTGTTTATTTTATTTCAACATAACTACTATTTATAATTTTCTTTAAGAGAATTCATGCAAGACATTTAAGTTAATTAATTAATTATGTTACTTGGAAACAAATGTTTAATCATAAATTGTTATTAATATTATTATTTAATCTTATATTAATAAGTTATAATTGTTTGTCTACAAATCATTCTTCAACTAATAAACATCAAATGATTTACATAAACTTTATTCATTTTTGTTAAACTCATTAAAAAAATCCCCAAGTCCCCATTTACCATAAGTTAATTAACTTTATAATTCCAGTAGCTAGTCCTTGATTTTTGTATCTTCGTTATTATTTATAGTTTCGTGAGATTCAATTGCTTCGTTTGTTAACTCGCTTTCGGTTATTATTTCAAGTTGTCTCCAATATCAAAGGTGAGTTTTTCACACCCCCTTTTTACCTGTTTACTATTTTGGGGTAGCATATATATCCTATCAAAATTCAATTTTGTTTATTTATTATTTACAAGCTACAATTCGCATCATGGACTTGTGTGTTTACTTGTTACTTGCTCAAATATTACATGCATGGATTTCTTCGATAAGTATGATCATACGCCCCCCCTTTGCACTCAGGACCATTGTTTCTAGTGGAAAAGGGACTCCGATCTGAGTACGTTGGTTCACAATCCCAACTGGAAAAGACCTTCATTTATTCTTTACACTCATGGACCATTGTTTATAGTGTAAAGAACCCTTATGTGTTTGTCACAAGTTTTCATGGAATTGTATGATTTTTATGTAGTATTTAAACTGTGTGAACTCGACTATTCAATTAGTTGACTTTATTTTATATATATGCTACATGTACTTTCGTTAGAGGATGAAATGAAGAGGATACTAGAAGTTAGGTTATCTAGATAATAAACAAGAAGATGTTTTGTTTTGTTCCTTTTCCCTTGTGTTTGTTCATTTGAAATAACTTGTGTACTTGATGCTTTGGAATGAATTAATGATAATATTGTCACTTAATAGTGTCACATGTGTTTTGGGCAATCTGTAGTCACACTCAGGCGTTTTCGCTTTAGCCGGGGTGTTACAATCCTCCATCGCGACCATCGTCTACCGTCGTGACCGCCATCTTCTTCCGACACAAACCATCAATCGTTGCTCACAGATCAGTTGTCAAATTGAGCAATTGAAATTGAAATTGTTGAACCTAATTGATTAATAACCTTGAAATCGATCCAATTAATCATCAATTTGAAGCTTCAATCGATCAATTTTGATAAACTTTAAACCTGAACGTTTAAAGGTTTAACCTTTGAACGTTTAAAGGTTGTGAATTTGTTGAACGTATTAGTGTTTTTAACCTTGAACGTTTAAAGTTTTGTGAATTTTGCTTGAACGTTTTAGTGGAACGTATTTCGCGTACGTAATGTACGTTAAGCGATTATTGTACGTTAACTCACCCTTATATTTAGATGATATTTTCTAGTTTTAAATTTATAAAAAAATATTACGCCAACTCACTATACGTAACAGGAAAACGTACCTATCGTAAAGTAGTATAGTATCGATAATAATAACGTATTGAACTAATAGACAGTCGTGACAGTGGTCTGGTGACGCTAGAGTTTGTGTATAGAGAGAAGCGAGATTGTGAAGAATACGTTAAAAAAACATGTTTTTTAATTTACCCTTTTTTTCTTTTTACAACTTTCACATATCACCACTCATCCCACCCCACCATCGGGAAGTATTAGTAAAGTACCATAGGAACTTATAATAAATAATCCAAAATAAATTAACATGTTAAAGTGTATTTCTTTGATTATTTTAGTTATGTTGTTTGATTAAGCTTAGACGTTAAATCGACTTAAAAATCGAAACTATTACCGTATATATTATTTTAGGTATCTTTAATTTTAAGTTATTATACAATGCCTCTTTTCGATGAGCAAACTCTAGTCACTTCAACGGACCAAACATATGTAAATATCATTTTGGTCATATTACGATTTTATTGTGGAGGCTCTCTCTTTCTGTTGCTATAGCCTGCACTGTTATCATACCGACGTGTTCTCTGGTTAATGGTTTGGACCATGCATTAACCTTTTTGCAATAGCATACGCTGACATCGTAATAATATCATGTATGGGTCGAACATCCCAGCTATAGCGTGCGGGTTAAAGTTAACCGTAATTTTGAGATATATAAAAATTCTGATTATATAGGCTAGCTTTTTAGTTGGAAGTGGGGTAGGGCAGGATCTTTGGAACTTCAAAATCAATATATAGCAAACTTGTGGCTCCTCATATTTCTATTTAAAGAAACGAAGCTTCAATTATGAGCCACTCATGTTTCTGTTGTATTCGAATAAGGATATTGTTGGTTTATGTATAACATGCTTCAGTTTAAAATTTTAAATAATAAATTCACAGTGGTTATTTGTCTACAGATATACCTAGTCAAATGAATATGGACGGCATCGTTTTCTAAATATAGATATATGAGACGCGGATGCTACGAAACCTCTAGAACTCCAAGGAAGGACGTTCTTTTTTCTTCTGTTTTTCCCATTGGAATCAACGCACAATCAAGTTGAATTGGTAACTTTGAGATGAAAATTTTAAATATTAATCAGGAGACAATTTAAGTTTCTTATGTAATTATGTATGCTGAACTATAAAATTAATATTTATATTTAATACATCAAACCTATAAATTTTGTCATTTTATGCATAGGCGGATCCATTCATGATTCAGGGAGGGGATAGACCCACACTGAAATTAGCTCATCAACCTTAATATGTTAGTGGAATCCAAAAATAAATCCACATGCCCCCAAGACAAAATTAAGAATGCACATTGGCCTTTAGAAAGCCCAAATAAAAACGGAAAACATCAAATCAATTTCTTGTTTTTTTAAATGAACTGACTATAATATCAAAGCAATAGTATGCATTAATTATTACTTTTCTGCATATATATTTTTGATGCACGGGTAAGTGGGTAATTGGCGACGGAGTACAGGCCTATACAACGACAAGGCTCTTGAGTCCGGACATAGTGACTATTCATTCTACATGTTTTTTTCTTTAAGGTGAATTGATTTATGCAATGTAGATTTTAAAATCAAAACTTGCACAATCGACATGTTTTGACTCATTATACTCAACCTGTTTTGACCCGTTAAAACCGAGTGTTTATATCGAACATATTTCCACCCCCCCCCCCCCCCCCCCACCGGTGAAAGTTCCTGGATCCGCCACTGATTTTATGAAGCATTCACCTACTAACAAAAGGCTTGGGATCAGACAATTTCATTTTCATGGACCTAATCCGTTTTAAGTTGCACCAGTCATTTCTAGATTCACAAAGACTCGTGCCCTAACCGTATTGACATTGTCGTTTTGATTAGTTATATGTTGTTCTTTATTTCAAGTTGAATCTAGGAATATTAACTACGTCAATATATATATATCTAGATATACATGTTTTGATATTATATTAGGTTGAATTAAAAAAGGCAGAAACGAGAAATTAAGAGTGAGTTGAATAGCCTTGGATCGAAAATGAAAAAAAGAATTGGGCAGCCCACACACAAGAGCAGGTCGGCTAGGGGATTAAAAGGTACTGTCAACAGAATTTTTGGGGGACATGACAAGTTCTAACGGTTGAAGTTTTGGAGTTGATACGTGTTTTGTGTTTTTGTGTTTCATGGTGTGGCAACGACACTTGTTGGGTTTTGGGAAGACTTTTGGGTTTGGGCTCAAAGCAAGGTCAATAATATGGAGCATATGTTCTCTTTTTATTTATTATAATCGGCCCTATTGTGTTTCTTGTTGAGTAATTTACCCAAGCTCTATCTTTATATAAACAAGCATAAGTAATTGTAATCTTTGTACTAAGTTAATAAAGAAAACCCAAGTTGCTTAGTGTTTCAACTGTTGTTATTCATGTTAGTATTTACCATATAGTGTTTCAATTGTTTGTTGTTTATATTAGTAACTAGTGTTTCAATTGTTTGTTTTTTATGTTAGTAACAATGTAGTGCTTCAATTGTTTGTTGTTGCTTTTTTCCCCTTGTGTAACATCTTTTTCTTTTGAATAGCAGGTAAACAATTGGGTTGAAAAAGTGGTTAATATGGATATAATCTTTATAGTGATTACATTCACTAGGATAGGTGCTAATGAGGTGTATAACCACCAAATCAAAGGTCAAATGGAATATTTTACAGCGGCATCATTTATATCTTTTGTGATTGTCAAAAATAAGCTAAGTAGACTTACTGACTCCATCTTTGTTGCGATCGGTTTCTTTGCTACCACTGTGGTAGTGACCATAACTATGATTCCAAAACACTACACAGCCTCGTACCTAGAGATTTAGATTGTTTTAGTGTCAGCCCTCTTTGTTGCTACTTTGATTTGGGCTACTTGTTGGGCCAACCAAGAGTTAATAACTGGGCCATGGATAAAGGCTGTAAGCAATCCTGGACATGCATCACTATAACCCTCTTTACTATGATCGGGGGCCGTAGAGTTGAATCAGAGACATGTGTTGCCCTCCTCATCGTATGTGGAGGTATTGGCTATGTACTACTTGTAGAGGTCTTATTCTTTGATAGCGTAACCCGCATAGACAACGGTGTGGCATCACTAGCGTAGTTTATGCGAGTTCATGTTGCACTAGCCGCCTTGCTCGGTGACAGGTTTCCAGACAAAGACATCACCGGTTTGATCATATATGTTTAGTTAATGAAAAGGTAAAAACAAGACATTATTCAAATATTTGCACATTCAATTCAATTTTTGTGGGAGAAATGGACAACAACGCGAACAATGAGGTTCACGTTCCTCTCCTTGCTGCTGCTACTAAGATACCGCGGATTCAGGTAATTCAACATCATCTAATAGTTGAATTGGCTCTTCATGTTACAATTTACTTCAAATCGATTCAATTTGAGTTGTATAATGAGATCTGTCACACCCCGACCAAAGGCGGCGGAATATGCCGTGGTGCAACGTGATTGGACAAATACACAAGACACTATTTAAAGTGACAATATTTAATCAACTCATATATTTCATAAACCAATAATCAACACATCTCATTCACACAAACAAATTGAATACAAGTAACAATTATATTGTTCGTTTTACTAATATCCTAAAGGTCTTGGTAACGTTCTCATCGAGTTCTCGAGTCAACAACAGTCAAACCTGTAACATTTCATATAATAAAGTTTGTCAACACAAAGGTTGGTGAGCAATTCATAAGTTTGAGCATATAAGTATATAGTAATAAAGAGCCACAAAACTTGTATACAAAACAATAAATAAAAGCTATAAATTTGGATAAAATAGTTATCGCTAACAAGTTAGCGACACCCAACTATAAGGGGTTGCCAAATAGTGTAGGATTTTATAGACAGTTGCTAAACACGTTAGCACCACCTAGCTACAAGAGGTTGCCAAGTAGTCTAGGATTTAATAGTTATCGTTAATTGCATTACGTTAACGATACCTTGCCATGAGAGGTTGCCAAATGGTCTAAGATTTATAGTTTCACCATCCAAAAGCGATAAACACATAGACAAATAAGCATGTAAGCATAGAACACCAAATCAAGCAAATGTTTAGGTAAAGTATACAATCACGTTTGTGGGTTTAAGATTCAAATATTGGAAACATTGAACGAGGAGGTTCGGTTGTAAATCTGATTACCGGTTAATTTGTTAATGATTAGGGACTCGTACTTAATTGATAATTTAAAATAAAATAATATTATTTTATTGTGCTTTTAAATAGCTAAACCAATATTAAAAGAGACCAGACGAGTTTTAAATCAAGAGTTTTGTTTTATAAAAGATAATAAAGCTTATAATGATGTTATTAATGATAAGATAGTAATGATAATAATAACTCTAAAAGATATGTTAGATATATATATATATATATATATATATATATAATATAGATAGATAAGATAATGATGATAATAATAATAATAACGATAATTATTAATAATAATACCAATATGGTATAATACTAATAATAATAGTTAAAGAATAACAATCTTAGTATTAATAACGAAAGTTGTTGATAAAATAATAATAATAATAATAAATAATATTCATTGTAAATAATGATACCACCCTCGATGTCGGTTCGAGTTCTAAACGAGTTCACTAAAATAAATATAATAATATTATTGTTAATAATTAATGATAGAAATATGGTTTTTAATAAATAATAATAATATGACTTTTAATAATATTAATAACCACTTTAATATTTATAATAATGATAATAATAATAACATTAATAATGAATACATATATTAGTAACTTTAACATAATAATACTAATATAAATTTTTGTATAAAATATTAATACTAGTAGTCACCGAGATTTGTTAAGTGTAAAAATAACGGTCTAAGATGAGACCCGAACCCGATATCTCTAGTTTAACAATTTATGGACAAAACTCAACCGAAACCAAGGTAAACAATTGTTAATAAAACCCATAAGAAACTTGATATATCTATTACCCAATCGTTCGTCTTTTACCCAAATCAAAACAACTCAATACCCAAATCAACCCATTTCAAATAATATAACCAACAATAAAACCGATTTTTAACGGTTTAAATCTGACAATTTCTATACGAAAATAACAATACCAAAACTTGAATTAACTTTACCTATTATATGTTCACGAGTCGTGGTTCTGTTTCGGGAAGGAACCGAGTCGAAACTGCCGGAGATTTAAAGATGACAGCCGGAGAGGGGAGAGAGCAGTGAGAGAGTCGGCGCGGGAGAGAGAGAGAGAGAGGCAGAGAGAGAGAGAGAGACAATGTGCGACGAGAGAGAGAGCAGACGGGAGCACCGGCGGCCGGTTTTCCGGTCGCCGGAAAAATGACCTGAAGGAGAAAAGGGGTTGCCGGAACAGGGGGAAGACGACCGGAGTTTATGGGGGAGGTGTTACATACCAGAGGGTGGCTGAGAGGTGGTGGGGTCGCCGGATTCTCGCTGGAAAAACGGAAATCAGCAGCGGAAAATCGGCAGAGGAAGAAGGGAGCGGCTGGGGTTATAGTTGTTAGGGTTAGGGTTACAGGGATGGAGTAAGGTGGTGTGCGGTGCGTTGGAGATGGTGGCCGGCAGGGGAGGCGGCGGCGGCGGCCGGAAATCGGCGTCGGAGAGAAGGGAAAGAGATGGAGGGGGGGCCTAGTGATGATAATGATAAAGATAGGGTTAGGGTTTTTTGAATATGTATATGTATTGTATATTTACAGAAACACCCCCTTAAGTTTAAATCAAGTTGAAATGTGAGTCTAATGGTTTGTAAAACTCATAATGACTTTTCGATAATCATTTTAAATTCCTTATGTTTTTCTTAGCGTCACTATAATAAGATAAACATCGGTTTATTGGCAATCGAGATATATAATAATATTATATAATAAATTGATAAGGAAACAAAAATGTTGAGTCGGTTTTATAAAATAAAAGTTTACAAAACGAATATATACTCGAGACTCAAATTTGACGAATGTCATAGTATCCCCAACTTTTTGAAAATTTCGTCCCGAAATTAAAATAATATAAAAAATAATTACTAACGAATACTGCATTTAGTAAACTAATTACAAGAAAAACTTTTGACAAGAGAATAACGTCAAATCCTTTGATGACTCGAAAAACGCTACAAATGAGAAAACATAATAAAGGAACTTATATATAGGAAGTACCAGCGGCGTATCCACCATGCCTTTATCACGATGCGCATTTCCATCGTTTTTCTGCCATCATCCTCGGGTCTGAGTTATCGCACACAAGTGTACTTACTATGGCTTCCATACAGGGATTTCGATAATTAAGTGTGCACCCATAATTATTTAGATCGTCGTATGGTCCACATGGTTCGTTCCATTGTGTGGCTTAAGAGACATATTTATTTTGAAATCTTTAAATAATAGAAGAGTAAATAAATTTGTTGAATTTTATCAATATTGACAAAACAGTACTAGCGGTTGAGAATTTCGGGATTTGACTTTTTAATAAGTAGGAAAACGGGATACATAAATGAAACAGTTTAAGGTCTTAGAATATAAACCAAGGCGAAAAATAACAATTCGGCTTAAATTAAGTAAAGACGATCAATTTAGATAAGAATAATTTAGGATAAACAATATGAAATAAGATTCGAAGTCAAAAGTCATCAAGATAGTTACCAAAGTTTATAAATCAAGGTAATAAATAAAATTGATAAGATGAAACTCGATAACTAGAAATGAAAATTCCAATAAATGATCACATAGAGTTGGGATAAACAATTATACAACTTGCAATAACGTCGTACGATGAATTTCAAACATGAACAAACTTGAGGTTATAAGTATTTGAGGATATGATTACATGAAATGTGATAACATGAGAATGAGGTGAGTTTCTTTGGGGTGACGCATACGTGCATCAATATAATTAAAATAGTATTGATTAATAACCAAAACAATCAATGAAATGTGATAAAACATGAATACGACCACTATTGTGAAACCATTTATATAATCGTCATTATAATAACGGTGTTCTAATAGCGCCAAAACTTGTAGACATCCACACATAGGCCGTTAATAGATTAGATAAAATTATATAGAATAACGTATAGAATCGTGTTTACATAAATGCTCCAATATAAATAACATAGTCATGAAAATATCGTTTAAAAGATAAACGAGATTTTGGCGAAGTTAAGGTTTTGAAAGTATTACACAAATTGTTATTAAATAGTTTTCATTCGGTCACAAAAATCAAACACAACAATGAAATCTCATGTGCAAAAAGTTGTCATCGAAACATCTCATCAAATGAAAATAAAATCGCAAAATTGTGAGACTCGAATTTAATGACTAAATAAGTAAATCGTGTTACGTATAATAGACTAAAAATGAAAATGAGGTCTTAAGTAAGGTCGTTTTATTGTTTCTAAGAAATATACATAATAACGAAGCATCGCGGTAACGCATTGTTAGGGAAAATATGTAAATCATTATTGAATGTAAATCTTGTAACCCAAATTGTTAAAGGAGTTTGTATACATAAAGCGGCTGTGATATAAAAAAATATTTATAAAATAATGCTTGCGATAATAAGAAGTAATAGTTTGCGTAATCGTTATTGAGCAAAAATTTGTGTAACAAATTAACAATATAAAATATTTATAAATACGTCACAAGATTTGCAAAGCCATGGTCATTGAGTTTATGCAAAATGGGGAAAAGTTGTAATTTATTACTAAATAAATCCCGCATCCAACATTCAAAATGAAACCTCTAGTTTATAAAGTCATTATGAGATTTATTACTTTAGGTGACAATATTTAAAATCTTGAAATCATACATATAATCGTTTAATAACCTTTCAAAAACAAATCCTCATAATAGAATTTTTGTTGTCATGACAATACAATATATATATATACATATTTTTAGAGTGTATAATTTAGAAATGATTATTTGAACTCATGAGGTCGTTATAAATACATTAGTTGTATATATATAAATACAATTTTTTTTGGGAAAAACGAAGCTTGCATGCGTAGGGAGGGGTCTTAGGCCTCGTACGGTGAATGGTTGGAAATTTAGTAGTAAGTGAGAGTGTTTAGGTCGGCTTGAGTAGTTGAGTTTTTTTTTTCTTGGGTTGAATCGATATGGTTTGTTGAGCTTAGGTCTTTTGAGTGGGTTAGGCTTGGATGATTTGTGTGAGTAGTGGTTGGGCTTATTTGAGCTCGGGTTAAGTTGATGGGCTGGATAATTTGATCTTGATTAGTTTGGGTGGAGATTTGGTTTATATATATATTTTGTAAGGAGTGTTTGGGTTTCTATTTTGATATCAAATTGTATGTTGGATGGGAACGGTGTGGCGATATGGTTTGTGATTTGGGATAGTATGGGTCGAAGGGTTTTGAGTCTTAGTTGGGTAAACTTTGATTTTTATTTATGTCCAAGGCATCTGGTGAATGTGTTTGTCGGTGTCTTTGAAGCATTAGGATGGTGAGTTTGATAGTTTTTGTGGCGTAGAAGTGTCGGTAGTTAGGGCCTTTTGTTGGGTTGATTGCGTATATCTTGGACTTGCATGGGGTTTGGGTAGGTGAGGATATACTTTTTGAGTGTTTAGGTTTCGTTCATATTGAGGAAAAATTTGAGTGCGCGGGAAAACTTTTGAAGTGTAAGGATGGTTTGATTTAATGCGGTAGTTTGAGATGGGATACGGGTGCTTAGGAACTTGTGGTTGCGTTTAGTGATTTTTTTTGACTAAAAATATGTATTAAATTTAAAATATCATAATTTATAAATAATGTTTGAAGTATCCACGAAAATTTTGATAATAAAAAAATTTACAAGTTAACATATATATGAATATATATATTATATAAACAGAATTTTTTTTTTGAGATCCGAGCGTGTGAATCACATAATTTTTTTTATAAAGATTAAAATAATTTTTTTTTTAATTTGTTTTTGCTTGTGAGGAAATTTGAAATACGTAACCTGAATGTTAAAATTTGTTATGAGGTTTCAATATTAAATGATGAATGTCGTGTTTGGGAATGCAAAGTTGCGAAAAAAATCCTTTTTTTTACCAAGTCCATTATTTAATATCCTGTGACAAAATTATTATAGTAAGTTAGAATGACCGGCATTGTAAATCGAGAAATCAAAAGTAAACGATTTTTGTCTTTTAAGTAAAATTTCTATGAAGTTTTGCATGAGAGTTTCAAGAAGATTACAAGCTATAAGTTTGTGACTTTCTTGGAAGATTATGGCAAAACTATCATAAGAATTTTTTTTTTAAAACGAGTTGTATCATAAGATGCAAGGTTTATTGGTGAAAATTTATGATGAAGCAAAAATGCATAATGAAAGATGTTGTAAAATAGATTTTAGGTAATAAGAATTCTACCATGGGTATTATGTAATATAATTAAAACGTCGTGAAAAGTTTAAATAATTAATATTGTGAAAGGATCGTTCAAAATAAACGAAATAGTTATAAAAATGAAATTTTATACAAAAAAAAATTTTTTGTACAAGGACTTTAAAGAAACTTTAAAGTTTATATAACAGAAGATTTACTTGAAAAGTTGAGGTGAATTTATCATAAAACCTTCTTAATATGATGAAATTTATATAATAAGATTTTCATTTGTAAATCGTCTTAATGAAAATAAATGGCATATTAAAAATTATTATGAATAGATCAAACTCTATATATACATATATTTATTTATTTTCCTTTTTATAACGAAGAGATTTTAATGAACGAAATTGCAATAAAAATCCTTGTGAAATCAAAATGAGAAAATTTGTGTAAAACTTTACCATATAAAATCGAGATATAAAAGAAATATTAGCAATAAATAAAAATATAGCATTCATAAATGAAGACTTGTGATAAGAATTTATAACAAATAAAGTAAAATGGTTGGAACCTAATAATAATGTTTTAAGATTTAAAGGCGGAAAATCGTGCATGAACCACCATGACTTGATATTCCGACCCTAAAACCTTTTTACAAAATTACCTTGTTGGAGTCTAAACATGTGCACGTACCACCGCGGCTTTTTCAAGTTTTTGACTCAAATAACAATAATAACACAATAAATCGAGATACAACGTCATGTCAAAACACTAGTCCACGAACCACCGCGGTTCTATTGTTTCAACACCGAAAATTAGGTTGGCGAACGGAACGCTCGCATTCAACTACTTAAAGTGGTCATCTCATATGAGACAATCTTTAAGGAGATTTGAAACAACGGGATCCAAGTTAAGCTCGTGATCCATAAAACACAATAAAAACTAATGTTTTTGCGTTTTAAGGTAAGGATACCTTGGATTACTATGAAAGTGTGTGTATGTGTATATTTATGATTTGATAAAATAAATAAGTATATAAATAAACAAGTGTATTGAACAATCAAGTAGGGTAAACACGTATAGGCAACACGTATAAGGACCCCAAAGTAAAGACTATACTAGGTCGTTACGTCTAACCACCTATCCTATAGTCTTGTGGCTCTGATACCAATCTGTCACACCCCGACCAAAGGCGGCGGAATATGCCGTGGTGCAACATGATTGGAAAAATACACAAAACACTATTTAAAGTGACAATATTTAATCAACTCATTTATTTCATAAACCAATAATCAACACATCTCGTTCACACAAACAAATTGAATACAAGTAACAATTATATTGTTCGTTTTACTAATATCCTAAAGGTCTTGGTAACGTTCTCATCAAGTTCTCGAGTCAACAACAGTCAAACCTGTAACATTTCATACAATAAAGTTTGTCAACACAAAGGTTGGTGAGCAATTCATAAGTTTGAGCATATAAGTATATAGTAATAAAGAGCCACAAAACTTGTATACAAAACAATAAATAAAAGCTATAAATTTTGGATAAAATAGTTATCGCTAACAAGTTAGCGACACCCAACTATAAGGGGTTGCCAAATAGTTTAGGATTTTATAGACAGTTGCTAAACACGTTAGCACCACCTAGCTACAAGGGGTTGTCAAGTAGTCTAGGATTTAATAGTTATCGTTAATTGCATTACGTTAACGACACCTTGCCATGAGGGGTTGCCAAATGGTCTAGGATTTATAGATCCACCATCCAAAAGCGATAAACACATAGACAAATAAGCATGTAAGCATAGAACACCAAATCAAACAAATATTTAGGTAAAGTATACAATCACGTTTGTGGGTTTAAGATTCAAATAAATAAAGCATTTAGTTTGATAGGTATGAAATGTCACCCCAAAACGAAAGATGGAAAAAGGGGTATGAAAGTACTCACCTCGATTGATGAAACCGAGAAATAAATAGATAAATAAATGAAGCTCGAACGGTAAACAAACAGATCCGACTTGAAACGATAAACACCTTAGCTAAAATAAATAATGTAATATATATTAATGAACTTGAAACCATAATGAAACAATATTGGAAACATTGAACGAGGAGGTTCGGTTGTAAATCTGATTACCGGTTAATTTGTTAATGATTAGGGACTCGTACTTAATTGATAATTTAAAATAAAATAATATTATTTTATTATGCTTTTAAATAGCTAAACCAATATTAAAAGAGACCAGACGAGTTTTAAATCAAGGGTTTGGTTTTATAAAAGATAATAAAGCTTATAATGATGTTATTAATGATAAGATAGTAATGATAATAATAACTCTAAAAGATATGTTAGATATATATATATATATATATATATATATATATATATATATATGTATAATATAGATAGATAAGATAATGATGATAATAATAATAATAAAAATAACGATAATTATTAATAATAATACCAATATGGTATAATACTAATAATAAAAGTTAAAGAATAACAATCTTAGTATTAATAACGAAAGTTGTTGATAAAATAATAATAATAATAAATAAATAATATTCATTGTAAATAATGATACCACCCTCGATGTCGGTTCGAGTTCTAAACGAGTTCACAAAAATAAATATAATAATATTATTGTTAATAATTAATGATAGAATATGGTTTTTAATAGATAATAATAATATGACTTTTAATAATATTAATAACCACTTTAATATTTATAATAATGATAATAATAATAACATTAATAATGAATACATATATTAGTAACTTTAACATAATAATACTAATATAAATTTTTGTATAAAATATTAACACAAGTAGTGACCGAGATTTGTTAAGTGTAAAAATAACATTAAAAAACGGTCTAAGATGAGACCCGAACCCGAGACCTCTAGTTTAACAATTTATGGACAAAACTCAACCGAAACCAAGGTAAACAATTGTTAATAAAACCCATAAGAAACTTGATATATCTATTACCCAATCGTTCGTCTTTTACCCAAATCAAAACAACTCAATACCCAAATCAACCCATTTCAAATAATATAACCAACAATAAAACCGATTTTTAACGGTTTAAATCTGACAATCTCTATACGAAAATAACAATACCAAAACTTCAATTAACTTTACCTATTATATGTTCACGAGTCGTGGTTCTGTTTCAGGAAGGAATTGAGTCGAAACTGCCAGAGATTTGAAGACGACAGCCGGAGAGGGAGAGAGAGCAGTGAGAGAGTCGGCGCGAGAGAGAGGCGGAGAGAGAGAGACAATGTGCGACGAGAGAGAGAGCAGGCGGGAGCACCGGCGGCCGGTTTTCCGGTCACCGGAAAAACGACCTGAAGGAGAAAAGGGGTTGCCGGAACAGGGGGAAGACGGCCGGAGTTTATGGGGGAGGTGTTACGGACCAGAGGGTGGCGGAGAGGTGGTGAGGTCGCCGGATTCTCGCCGGAAAAACGGAAATCGGCGGCGGAAAATCGGCAGAGGAAGAAGGGAGCGGCTGGGGTTATAGTTGTTAGGGTTAGAGATATAGGGAGGGAGTAAGGTGGTTTGCGGTGAGTCGGAGATGGTGGCCGGCAGGGGTGGCGGCGGCGGCGGCCGGAAATTGGCGCCGGAGAGAAGGGAAAGAGATGGTGGGGGGCTGGTGATGATAATGATAAAGATAGGGTTAGGGTTTTTTTGAATATATATATGTATTTTATATTTACAGAAACACCCCCTTAAGTTTAAATCAAGTTGAAATGTGAGTCTAAAGGTTTGTAAAACTCATAATGACTTTTCGATAATCATTTTGAATTCCTTATGTTTTTCTTAGCGTCACTATAATAAGATAAACATCGGTTTATTGGCAATCGAGATATATAATAATATTATATAATAAATTGATAAGGAAACAAAAATGTTGAGTCGGTTTTATAAAATAAAAGTTGACAAAACGAATATATACTCGAGACTCAAATTTGACGAATGTCACAAGATCGATAATATACTAAGTTGTGTTTTGTAACATCCTATTTTCTAGTTTCGCTTAATAAAATGAAAATATGAGTTATTATGAGTTGGGCTAGTGTTGAGTAAATGGATGTGGGTTATGGACTTGGGTTATAAAGGAAAGAAGGAAAGATCATGGGCTTAAGTCCATGACCCTTAATTATATAAGTCATAATTACCCATTTAATCAATTATTTCACACATATTCCATACACCACCAAAACACACACTTAAGCTCTCTCTCTAATTTCTCTCCTTTCTCTAGCCGAACCAAGATAGAAAACCGATCCCGATCCAAGGTAATGATAGTATGATGTTGTATGAACTGAAACCTGTTAGATTTAGTCACGAAACGACGAGCCGGCACCGTTAAACCGTTAAAGTCACAAAATCCGGGTGGAATCGGGTATAAACCGAACCTAAGATGAGCCTAGGGTCACCCTAGCTCAGATCTGGATCGAACAGGACGAAAAAGGGTGGAAAACGAGTCAGATCTCGTTTTTCCGGTGAAGGCTGCACCGGAAAACAACGTACGAGGTTAATGATGCGTCAGAGAATGTTTGACATTCTCTGACCTAACCCTAATTCGTTAACGGGGAATTAACGAACTAGGGGTGATTCGTCAAGTGATTTGTTACTAAGATCTTAACGAACTAGCCATAGTTCGTGTCCCAGTTCACTATGGTACAGGATAACGAATTACCCCAGATACGCTATGACCAATCATTAAAAGAGATAACGAATTAAGAGGTCCAATTCGCTACATGAACTGATTCGTCAAATGACCAGTTCGTTATAAGGACCAGTTCGTTATGATAACCCAATTCGTTATAGAGCAGAATAATGACGTAGACTTTGAAAGAATTACAGGATGGTCCCTGGACTTAAAGAAGAATGATATAATTACATAGCAGCCCCTGGACTTTAATGATTTATGATAGATACCTTTAAAGGTTAACGAGTAACAATTAACTACCCGGTAAAGGTTCAATGAAGTAAAACCGGCCTAGAAACTTAAGATAAATTAAGTAAACGACAATAAGATCTAGAGCCACATTTAATATATGTAATGGTTATACAGTTAGTCGTGCACAGCTCAAGAGGGGGATAACCATAAACAGTGAACGTAACCGACTTCAGGTGAGTTTCTAACCCCATTTCCTTGTTATATTTTCGAGGGTGTGTGCATACTCAATGTGAATGTTAATACACTTACCTTGAATGGTAAGTGTATGCCTTATTGATGAAAGTGATTTATTTTATGAATTAATACTTGAGAGTACGTGAACAACCTTCGGGTATTGCACATATTGTTAAGGAAGGTATTATGTAGTAAATATGAATAAGTATATAAGATAAAGTATGCACGATTAACGTATGTATGATATGTATGTATATATGTATGAATGTAAGGTAATGTATAGTTGTATGGAAGAAAGGGAGACCGGACCCTAATAATATCCGAGGATGGAGGGTGACCAGACCCTAATGATATCCGAGGATGAAGGCTGACCGGACCCTAATAATATCCGAGGATGGAGGGTGACCGGACCCTAATAATATCCGAGGATGGAGGGTACCGGACCCTAACAATATCCGAGGTATGTAGGGCGAAAAGCTCTTTATAATGTAAGGTTAGTTACGTATGTATTGTGTATGTTAAAGAAAGAAAGTACGAAAGAATGAAAGTATGTGTATGGAAGAACGACAAACAGGTTAAGTATGTAATATGTATCTCCGGATATGTATATAAGTAAATATGTGAATGTATTGTATGTTGCCTGATTCACTAGAACTCACTCAGCGTAGCTGACTTTTAGTATGCACGCAGGCAAATAGGTTGAGGCAGCTCGCGTGACTGAAGACACATGGCTTGGAATCGAAGATACTGGCATCTCGAGGAAACATTGTGATGTTTTAAAGACTATGTTTTGTTTTTAAATGACTATGAATGTTTTATAAGACAAGAATGGAAGGTTATGTAAAATGTTATGGTTGAAGTTTTATATTCCACGTAAAGTTTTAATTAACTCTGATATTTAGAACTGTGTTTATGAGTAAATCCAAAGTCCAAAGTAAGGAAACGGTAACGGGGCCTTACAAGTTGGTATCAGAGCAGAGTTCGAGAGATTTAAGCATCCTACATGCTTAGACTCGAACAAAGGATGGGATTTAAGTAAGAAAAGAAAGAAGATACCAGTTCAAGAATGCCATGTGTAACGGTAAAGTGTATGGTTAAATAATGAATGTTAACGTAAGCTTAAATGCTAAAGAAAGGATATGTGAATGTTAGGGATAGGATTAATTGCTTGTTTGATTTGTTAATTGTCTAAGAGTAGAGCCTAGCACAAATAGACTCATAAGGGAAGTGTATAGGACACGAAAAGTAACGTGATCAGCTAATCACAACTGGCCACTGTTATTACCTGCTAGCCTTACTATCCTTGTCCTAAATAGTTCCTTGAGTGATGACGTTTGTGTTTTCCCTTTTAGAATACAATGGCTGCAACGGGAGGTAATGCGGAAGCTAGAGGAATTGTGAGAGCTGGTGGTCGCACTGGGCGTCGTGGCAGGCCTCGTCGTGTCCAACGACCTTTGGTGGAAACAGCTTCTAACACCGGAGATGAAGGAAGCGCAGCTGGAGGAAATCTGAACAACGATGAGGGGGTACAACTGGACCCCGCAATTCAAGATGCTATTGTTCAAGCTGTAGCCACTGCTGTGAAAAATATGACCCCTGGAGGGTCTGTTGGAAGCCGTGAAAGAACTGCAGAAGGAGAGGGAGGGGATGGTAAGAAAGGTGATGAAAGAGAGAAAGAGGACTCGAGTGAGGTTAAGTCGGTGAAGGGTAATGATGGGAAGCGAGGTCGGGGTGGGTGTAACTATAAGTCTTTCAAAGGTTGCTACCCGCCGAAGTTATCTGGGTTGGGAGACGCAATCGTTACTCTCCAATGGATAACCACTATGGACAAGGTTATCCGTATTAGCGAGTGTCGTCCCGACCAAGCCGTGGGCTATGCCACTCAATCATTCGGGGATAAGGCAATGTATTGGTGGGAGTCGGTTGAGCGGAGAAAGAGTCAGGAGGAGATAAAGGCGATGAGGTGGGATGATATGAAGGAGTTGGTAATGAAGAGGTTTTATGCTGATGCGGAGGTGGAAAGGGTTGAAATGAAGTTTTTGAGTCTGAAGGCGGGAAAGATGACACACCGCGAATATACCACTGTTTCAACGGCCTGTCTAGGATGGTGCCAGACATGGTGAACACTGAGGCCAAGCGAATTAAGTGTTACATCAGGGGATTTCCACAGAATGTTCGCGTCTTAGTCAAGGCTAGTAGACCTGCTACCTTTGATTCTGCTGTAGGGCTTGAAGAAATGGTTTACGACGACTTGTCAGCTGATGATGTGGTAGCAGAGGAGAAGAAGGATAAGAAATGGGTCGCTCCTGTCAAGCGACCAGGTATTCAGTTGTGGAACGTTAAGGACAAGAAGCAGAAGGTGTGGGAGAGTAAAACATGCAAGACGTGAGGGAAGGTGCACGGTGGAGAGTGCAAGTGCGGTACTGGTTCGGATGTGTGTCACAAATGAGGAAAGACTCATGGTGGAGAGTGCAGGCTTGGGACAAATGCTTGTTATAAGTGTGTGAAGGTGGGGCACTATGCTAATGAATGTGATGCAAAACCCGCATGCTACAAATGTGGTAAGACGAGTCATATGGCAAGGGAGTGTACTGATGGTGGGGCTGGAGGTAGCGGAAAGAAAGATGCTGAACAGGCTAGGCCAAGGACCAGAGCCTACATGTTGACCCAGGAACAAGCCCGACAGATTCCTGAGGTTGTGACTTGTAAGTTTTTAGTAAATGGTAATTCTGCTTCAGTATTATTTGATTCGAGTGCAAATAAAAGTTTCGTAGCTACACCATTTAGTAAATATTGAGAATGGTTAAGGATTGTAAGATAGAGTTAGAGGGACATGAGTTCCCGGTTACTTTGTATGTTATGACCTTAGGAGGGTTTGATGTGGTTTTGGGTATGGATTGGCTATCGAATTCGAGGCTCAGATAGTATGTAAGAGTAGGATAATAAGGTTAAAATCCTTGGATGGTGGTACGGTGAAGGTTTATGGCGATAGAGAAAGTTCAGGGCTTAATGTAATTTCGATGATAAAAGCTGAAGGATTGTTAAGACGAGGGTGTGGTGCCTACCTGGCGTATGTTGTCAACGCTACGGCCGAGATAAAAGAAATGAAAGATGTTCCTATCGTATGTGACTATCCAGAAGTATTCCCTGAGGATCTTCCGGGGTTGCCACCGGAGCGAGATATAGAATTCCAGATAGATTTAGTTCCAGGAGCCCAACCTGTCGTGAAAGCACCTTACCGTCTAGCGCCATCTAATATGAAAGAATTGATGTCCCAACTGCAAGAACTCCTCGACAAGGGTTTTATAAGACCAAGTGTTTCCCCGTGGGGCGCACCAGTGTTATTCGTGAAGAAGGAGGATGGAAGTATGAGAATGTGCACAAACTATCGTGAGTTGAACAAGCTTACGGTGAAGAATAGATATCCTTTGCCAAGGATTGATGATCTGTTTGACCAACTTCATGGTTCAAGTTGGTTCTCATGGATAGATCTCAGATCAGGCTATCATCAGCTGAAGTTGAAAGAGGCGGACATCCCTAAAACGGCGTTTCAGACGCGGTATGGACACTACGAGTTCCTCGTGATGTCATTCGGTCTAACGAATTCTCCCGCATCATTTATGGACATGATGAACATGGTGTGTTGGCTGATGTTTCAGTTATCGTCTTCATCGATGATATCTTGATTTATTCAAAAAGCGAGTCTGATCATGTCGAGCATATGATAGAAGCATTGGAGACTCTGAAGAAAAAGAAGTTGTACGCTAAGTTTTCGAAATTCACGTTCTGGTTGCGAGAAGTGCAATTTCTAGGTCACATGATAAATCCTGAAGGGATTACCGTGGACCCAGCTAAGATTGAGGCGATAACAAATTGGACGATTCCGCAAAACCCGACTAATATGCGAAGTTTCTTAGGGTTAGCTGGCTACTATAGGAGATTCATCGAAGATTTCTCCAAGATAGCCGCACCGTTGACCGGTATGACCCGAAAGTCAATAGTATTCAGTTGGGGAAAGTTTCAAGAAGAAGCTTTTGAGGAATTAAAGAAAAGACTCACGCAAGCTCCAATCCTTGCTCTGGCCGATGGTGATGAGGATTTAGTTGTTTGTGCTGATGCCTCGCATCAAGGGCTAGGTTGAGTGTTGATGCAACGAGGAAAGGTTATAGCATATGCGTCCAGACAATTGAAGGTTTACGAGAGCACTTATCCGACGCATGATTTAGATCTAGCAGCAGTAGTGCATGCTCTCAAGATATGGAGACATTATCTGCATGGTACTGTGACATTTGTCAATTTTTATTTGTTTTCGTTAAACCAACCCGTTGTGTCGTTTCAATAAATTCGTGTTTGTCGTTTATCATTTAATGTTAATTACGATGATTTATAGTTATATTCGTTCATTATCTATCCGTTTAGTTCAAATAAAGAATCTCCGAGTTATAAAAGTCTATCAAATAATCAAGGTTTAAAACTATTCGGGTACAAAACATAAACAATCTAAGGATATTATAAATATAACAAGTTTTAATCAATTATGTATAATTATAAAGTTAAAGGGTTAAAGATTTATAAGTTTAAAAACAATATATAAACTGATTCAAAGACGAGGGGCTTAAAATGTAACATTTGAATTTAAAATATATTATTATAATAATATCCAACCCTAGCCGCCCCCAACCCTTGTTTCCACGTTTTTCCGGCAGACCCAACTTTCGGCGACGGCAGAAAACTTCCAGCGACATTAAAAACTCTCCAAAACGCAAGTTTTAATCCAATTTTAATGATATAAACTCGTTTCTCCACCATATTAACGTTTAATCAAGACCCATTACGCGTAATAATACACTACAACGTTTCCGCCAAATATTATTAAAATCGTAATAACTCAAATTAATCATCCAACGGATCAATTGAGGCTATAAATAGCACTATAGTCTCTTCCTAAACATGCTAAATACATAACATCTCAAAAACACACTCGTTAATATCACATAATCAGTCTTAAAAACTCGGTTCCGGCCAACTTATCCTTCAACCCCATTCCGGCATCATTAGAGGTAATTGATAGGTGGGTTTTCATTATTTTGACTCGACAAACAAAACCCCTAACCTAAATCTAACAAACATGTAATGGTTATGGAGAATTGAAATTTCTAGGGTTTAAGGTGAAGATGATGAAGTTTACTTTTCTGTTTATATTTAATTGGTTTGCGTCTTTTAACAGAAATATTAAAGTGCTCCAGTGGTTGTGTATGTGTTGTGTGGGCATGGGGACCCGGGTTCGAACCCGGGTCACAACAAACCCATGTTATATTTTTTAAAACCGTTTTTATTAATTATAATAAATCATATATATATATATATATATATATATATATATATATATATATATAAATGATGTCAAAATCAATAAAATTATTTTTATTGTTAAATAAAAGTTGTTTTAATTTCCGTTAGCAATTTTGTTCAAGAATCAACTTTTACAAACCCGGCAATACTCGTTACAACTCGTAAAATCACTATATAAATATGTATATATATAAAATCTAATGTCGTTGTAACTTTAACCTTAACCCGACAAACATTGATACTAATAAATATACCGGTAACGCTAAAAATTCCGTAAACATTATTATATTCATTATTCATCTTATAAGTAATATTATATTAATAACTTGTTAAAATCCGTTAAACATAATTACTAAAATACGTTAACAAGTTTAAAGGTATATATACAAACAATAATATATGAACTTTAGAACCGATATATTATTCCAATAATTAGTTAGTAATTCTCGTGTTTTTATTATTTTAGCTCGTGAAATTCGATCGTTCGGTTTCATATAACGCGCTTATTATATTACTTTCAAGTTATCATCCAATCTCAAATGTGAGTTTCTCACACCCCCTTTTTACCCTTTTTACTATTTTGGTGGTAGCATATATATTCTGTCAACAAATTCAATTTCGTTTATTTATTATTACAAACTACAATTCGTTACATGGACTTGTGTGCTTATTTGCTTACTTGCTCAAAGACTACTTGCTCATGGTTTCCTCAAAAAGTATGATCATACGCCCCCCTATGCACTCAGGACCTCGATGTTATGAGTGGAATAGAGACCCCCGATCCGAGTAAATTTGGTTGTTACCAAATGGAAAAGACATTGCTTGCGCTATTACTACACCAAGTTTCATAGAATTGTATGGTTTTTATGTACTTGTATCAAACTTGTGTGAACTCACCAACTATTCAATTAGTTGAATTTATTTTATATATATGCTACAGGTACTTACATTAGAGGATGATATGGTTAAAGACACTAGAAGCTAGGCTATTTAAAGAATAAACAAGAAGATGTGTTTTATTGTTTTTTCTATATACTTATCTCATTGAACAACTTGTGTACTTGGGATTTGAATGAATTAATGATATTATTGTCACTTAATAGTGTCACATGTGTTTTGGGCAATTTGTACGTCACACCCGGGCGTATTCCGCTTTAGCCGGGGTGTTACAGGTACTAAGTGTACTATCTACACGAATCATAAAAGTTTAAAGTACTTCTTCCGGCAGAAAGAATTTGAACATGAGGCAAAGAAGGTGGCTAGAGTTGATAAATGATTACGACTGTGAGATTAAGTACTACCCTGGTAAAGCTAATGTGGTCGTTGATGCGCTAAGTCGTAAGAATGAGGAGGTTATTGCAACAGTGAAGTCATACCAGCTGATTATGAATTCAAGTCTATTTGAAGAAATCATAAAGGTGCAGTCAGAAGTGCTGATAGATGAAGGATTAGCGAAGAAAGAAAGGATTTTTGGTCAGCAAGACGAGTTGATGGAAAACACTCATGGTGTTAAGACTAGGTTTGACCGTGTATGGATCCCACGCCATGGAGATCTTAGAGGTCGAATCTTAGACGAAACTCATAAGTCAAGATATTTGATTCATCCAGGAACTACAAAGATGTACCAAGATTTAAAATGAGACTACTGGTGGCCAGGAATGAAGAATGATCTAGTAGATTATGTCAATAAGTGCTTAACATGTTTACAAGTCAAAACCGAACATCATAAGCCATATGGAAAGATGCAACGCTTGAGATACCCGAATGGAAATGGGAAAACATCATTATAGATTTCATAACTAAGCTACTTCGTACAACTAAGCATCATGATACCATCTGGGTGATTGTGGACCGTTTGACCAAGAGTGTTCACTTTCTGCCTATACGAGAGGCTATCTCGTCAGAAACAGCAAGCTTTTCATTAAAGAGGTTGTGTCTAAACATGGAGTACCGTTATCGATCGTGTCCGATAGAGATACTCGTTTTACTTCGAGATTCTGGAAGAAGTTCCATGAAGCTATGGGAACGAGGTTGAATATCAGTACGGCGTATCATCCTCAAACAGATGGACAGTCTGAAAGGACGATCCAAACCCTTGAGGATATGCTACGTGCTGGTGTTTTTAGACTTTGGAGGGAGTTGGGATGATCATCTGCACCTAACAGAGTTCTCCTATAACAACAACTACCATTCGAGAATTGGTATGCCCCCATTTGAGATGCTTTACGGTAGACGATGTAGAACCCCGGTATGTTGGGGAGAGATTGGTCAGAAAGAGGTGGGAAACCTCGAGGTTTTGCAAGAAATTCTTCGAAGTTTGAACAAATCAAAGCAAGAATAAAATCTGCTCAAGACCGACAGAAGTCATATGCTGATAAGCGACAACGACCAATCGTGTTCAACGTTGGTGACAATGTGATGCTCAAAGTCTCGCCTTGGAAAGGAATTATTCGCTTCAGAAAGAGAGGAAAGTTAAGTCCAAGGTACATTGGACTGTTTAAGATTATAAATCGTGCGGGTGAAGTGGCTTATAAGCTGGATTTGCCCAAAGAGTTAGAATGAATTCACTCAACCTTCCATGTTTCTCACCTAAGGAAGTGTCTAGCTGATGACACGTCTCACGTGCCATTAATGGACATTGAGGTTGATGAACAGTTGAACTACATTGAACAACCGATCGAGATAGTTGACCGCAACGAAAAGAAACTTCGTCGCAAGGTGATACCCTTAGTAAAGGAGGTTTGGAAGCACCATAAAGGATCAGATGCTACATGGGAAGTTGAAGAAGAGATGCGCAAGTTTTGTCCAGATTTGTTTATGTAATAGTTAGGTTTCAGGGACGAAAACTCTTTAAGGAGGGAAGACTTGTAACATCCCGTTTTCTAGTTTCGGTTAATAAAATGAAAATGTGAGTTATTATGAGTCGGGCTAGTGTTGGGTAAATGGATGTGCGTTATAGACTTGGGTTATAAAGGAAAGAAGGAAAGACCATGGGCTTAAGTCCATGACCCATAATTATATAAGTCATAATTACCCATTTAATCATTTATTTCGCACATATTCCATACACCACCAAAACACACACTTAAGCTCTATCTCTCTCTCTCTCTAATTTCTCTCCTTTCTCTAGCCGAACCAAGATAGAAAACCGATCCCGATCCAAGGTAATGAAAGTAAGATGTTGTATGAGCTGAAATCCGTTAGATTTAGTCATGAAACGACGAGTGTAACATCCCGAAATTTCGAGATAATATTAATTATATTACTTAACAATAGAGGGAAAGATTACTCGGGTTATCAGGAAATAAATAATAGAATAGGAGTTGGTATGGGTCGGGCTAGTGTTGGGAAATGTATGTGGGTCTTGGACTTAGATTGCGTAAGATGGGTTAAATGAGAATGGGCCTTGGGTCCGTGGGCTTGAGAGAGATAAATACCCATCCCAAGCCCAAAATATCATTTATTTCCATCTTTCTCTTTTACACTCCTCAAAAACACACACATAACCGACCGAGATTCGAAGCCGAGACCCGAGATTCTGTTGAATAGATCTGAGTTGATAAGGTAAGAACTAATCCAACAAAGCTAATATTACTGAAAATGGTTAGGATTGGATGGGTTAACCGGACCCGAAACCCAACTGCCCAAATCGGACCCCTAAAACGTCGATTTTAGGCCGATTTGATGGTTGGGATTTGTAGGCGCCGATCATACGATTCCGTGGGTACCAAAATCGAGTTATTTGGCTAAGAAACGAAGGAGTTATGGGCAAACAGATCTGCAGCGCGACAACTTCGCCTTCATCTGGGCAACTTCGCCTTCAAGCGATGAACTTCGCCTGCAAGCTAAGTTCGCCTGATGAACTTCGCCTGCAAGCCAAGTTCGCCTGATGATAAGTTCGCCTGAAGCCAAGTTCGCCTGATGGCAACTTCGCTGAAAAGCTAAGTTCGCCTAAATGGTAACTTCGCCTAAAAGCCAAGTTCGCCTGAGGTTTAACTTCGCCTAAAAGCCAAGTTCGCCTAAGGTTTAACTTCGCCTAAAAGCCAAGTTCGCCTAAGGTTTAACTTCGCCTAAAAGCCAAGTTCGCCTGAGGTTTAACTTCGCCTAAAAGCCAAGTTCGCCTGAGGTTTAACTTCGCCTAAAGTGAAGTTCGCTTAGAAAATAAATTAAAAACCTAATGGAAAATGTGTTAAGGCAGTTAATGTAAATAAAATTTTTCCAAGCTGACCTGGCAGCTTAACCCCAGCCAGGGGCTCTGCCCCTTGGACCCCGCTAGGGGCTGCCGCCCCTAGAACCCCGCTGCCAGGGGCGCTGCCCCCGGACCCCCGTTCGTTGTGGGTCATATATAGATAGAAATACAAAACGAGTAGTAGTAGTTAATTGATATATGTAAATATTACAGTTA
The DNA here is from genome assembly GCF_021521415.1 of Bidens hawaiensis. Classification (NCBI taxonomy): domain Eukaryota; kingdom Viridiplantae; phylum Streptophyta; class Magnoliopsida; order Asterales; family Asteraceae; genus Bidens; species Bidens hawaiensis. Next base: position 60,142 of record NW_027497913.1, on the reverse strand, counting down.
GCCGAGCCCAGTTAAAGAAAGGAATTACGATCAACGGCGAGCGTAACAGGATCCAGGTGAGTTTCTAGCCCCATTTATGTGTTATGTTTTCGGGGCTGTGTGCATACTCGATATGTTTGTTAATACGCTTATCCTAAGAGATAAGTGTATGCTTTATGTGAATGATATGATATATAGGAATGATTGCTTGATGGTACGTGAACGATCTTCGGATATTGCACGTACTGTCAGGTTGTAACACTATGTGTAAGGTAAGTATGATATGTATGTTTATGTGTATGAACATGACAGAGATAATAGAAGAAAGAAATGATAATGTATGGTTACGAAAAGGGTACCGAGCCCTACTAATACTCGAGGTATGATGTATGGTTGTATGGTGACGAAGAGGGAATCGAACCCTTCTAATATTCGAAAACAAGGGACCAGACCCTTATAATATCTGTGATGTTAGGGACCAGACCCTTATAATATCTGTGATGTTAGGGACCAGACCCTTATAATATCTGTGACGTTAGGGACCAGACCCTTATAATATCTGTGACGTTAGGGACCAGACCCTTATAATATCTGTGATGTTAGGGACCAGACCCTTATAATATCTGTGAGGTTATAGGGCGAAAGGCTCTTTAAAACGTATGAATACATGAATGTATAGAAGTATGAAAGAATAAAAGTATGAATACATGAATGTATAGAAGTATGAAAGAATAAAAGCATGAATACATGAATGTATAGAAGTATGAAAGAATAAAAGCATGAATACATGAATGTATAGAAGTATGAATGAATAAAAGTATGAATATATGAATGTATAAAAGTATGAAGGTAAGAAAGTATGAAATGCAAGAATGTATTGTATGATTATGTGATTAACTAGAACTCACTCAGCGTAGCTGACTTTTAGTATGCACGCAGGTGAGCTGATTATAGAGTTAGCATGAGGATGGCACATGGCATGGATTGAACGGCTGGCATCTGAAGAAAGAAGTAAAGATGTTTTAAATATAAAGTTTTGGTGTTATGGTATCAAGGAAAAGATTTAATGTTTTGTAACAAATGATTGACGTTTTATATTCCGCGAAAAGTTTTAATAAACTCTGATTTGAAGAACTGTGTTTATGAGTAAATCCGACACGACAGTAGGGTTACCGGTAACGGGGCCTTACAACGAGCCGGCACCGTTAAACCGTTAAAGTCAAGAGATCCGGGTGGAATCGGGTATAAACCGAACCTAAGATGAGCCTAGGGGTCACCCTAGCTCAGATCTGGATCAAATGGGACGAAAAACGGTGGAAAACAACAGATCTCGTTTTTCCGGCGAAGGCGGCGCCGGAAAACGATGTACGAGATTAATGATGCGTCAAAGAATGTCTGACATTCTCTCACCTAACCCTAATTCGTTAACGGGTAGTTAACGAACTAGGGGTGATTCGTCAAGTGATTCGTTACTAAGATCTTAACAAACTAGCCGTAGTTCGTGTCCTAGTTCAATATGGTACAGGATAACGAATTACCCCATATTCGCTATGACCAATCGTTAAAAGAGATAACGAATTAGGAGGTCCAATTCGCTACATGAACTGATTCGTCAAATGACCAGTTCGTTATAAGGACCAGTTTGTTATGATAACCCAATTCGTTATAGAGCAGAATAACGACATAGACTTTGAAAGAATTACAGGATGGTCCCTGGACTTAAAGAAGAATGATATAATTACATAGCAGCCCTTGGACTTTAATGATTTATGATAGATACCTTTAAAGGTTAACGAGTAACGATTAACTACCCGGTAAAGGTTCAATGAAGTAAAGCCGGCCTAGACACTTAAGATAAATTAAGTAAACAACAAGAAGAGCTAGAGCCATATTTAATATGTAATGGTTATACAGTTATCGTGCACAGCTCAAGAGGGGGATAACCATAAACGGTGAACGTAACCGACTTCAGGTGAGTTTCTATCCCCATTTCCTTGTTATATTTTCGAGGCTGTGTGCATACTCAATGTGAATGTTAATACACTTACCTTGAATGGTAAGTGCATGCTTTATTGATGAAAGTGATGTTTATGTTATGAATTAATACTTCACAGTAAGTGAACGACCTTCGGGTATTGCGCATATTGTTAAGGAAGGTATTATGTAGTAAATATGAATGAATATATGAGATAAAGTATGCACGATTAACGTATGTACGTATATATGTATGAATGTACGATAATGTATTGTTGTATGGAAGAAAGGGAGACCGAACCCTAATAATATCCGAGGATGGAGGGTGACCGGACCCTAATAATATCCGAGGATGAAGGGTGACCGGACCCTAATAATATCCGAGGATGGAGGGTACCGGACCCTAACAATATCCGAGGTATGTAGGGCGAAAAGCTCTTTATAATGTAAGGTTAGTTACGTATGTATTGTGCATGTTAAATAAAGAAAGTACTAAAGAATGAAAGTATGTGTATGGAAGAACAACGAACAGATTAAGTATGCAATATGTATCTCTGTATACGTATATAAGTAAATATGTAAATGTATTGTATGTTGTAGTGTTGTCACTTTTACTCGAAACCCGAAACCTAACCCAAAAAAACACGTACCCGAACTAACCCGACTCGAAGAACCCAAACCCGAGAAAAGACTAACCCGAACCCGACCGAAGTAATTCGGGTTGGTTCTCGGGTTTGATTTAGAATATTTGGGCCAACCCGAAAAACCCGAATAATCTTTTAGTTTTGAAATTAAATATATTTTTATGTATAATAGGCTAAGTCTTAGACACTAAAGTTATCAGAATCTGCATCTGATCGACTGTTGTCATTCTAACTATTATGGACCGATTGTTTATTGTTAATTTATGAATTCCGTTTTTTACTTATATCAACCGTAATCGAACAACCAAATCATCCCCGGTTGAATACGATTATGGTTCGAGTTAGTTTTACTCGTCTTTTGAATTGTTTTATCAAGTCAGGTTAGTTTATTATTTGATTATATGTGTTATAAGCAAAGAAGAATATGTTATTTTAATTTTAGTATTATAGTTTTTTAAAAAATTTGGTTTTGTGTTTTTTTTTCTAGGATACTCGAAACCCGATTAACCCAACCCGAAAAAACCCGAACCCGAATTACCAGAACACGAAAAACCCATGACAAATTTGGGTTGGGTTTCGGGTCAATATTTAAAACTTGAAACCCGAATAACACGACCCGAAAAAACCGAAACCCGAAAAACGAACCCGAAGAACACCCCTAATATGTTGCCTGATTAACTAGAACTCACTCAGCGTAACTGACTTTTAGTATGCACGCAGGCAAATAGGTTGAGGCAGCTCGTATGACTGAAGACACATGGCATGGAATCGAAGATACTGGCATCTCGAGGAAACATTGTGATGTTTTAAAGATTATGTTTTGTTTTTAAATGACTATGAATGTTTTATAAGACAAGAATGAAAGGTTATGTAAAATGTTAAGGTTGAAGTTTTATATTCCGCGTAAAGTTTTAATTAACTCTGATATTTAAAACTGTGTTTATGAGTAAATCCAACGTCCAAAGTAGGGAACCGGTAACGAGGCCTTACATGTTTAGTTGATAATTCGTGTTCGTTAAATGTTTGATTCAATGCATGACGTAAACGAATTTTGCTATCTTTGTCCAACTGCAACTATCAATTCAACTTGAATTAAAAGCTGAGATCGATGATGATGATAGATGATGATTGAATTCATATCTCCTTTGTACGTGCTTGGTTTGTAATCTTCGTTATATAGTGTTGTTGATTCAATTTCTACCGATTTCGTGCTTCAATTCCGTAGACTTCAAATTTAGGTCGTAACATGTATTGTGTTGATTTTGTTCCTGATGTCAAAACAAAATCTCATTGTTAGTTCAATTTAGGTCCTTCCATTGTGTTTAGATCATATTGTTGGTTTTGATAGCTCTTAGTTTCTATTTATTCAAAGTTAAATTATTGTTATGCACAGTTTAGGTAGGACATGTTCCTTCGTGTTTAGTTGATAATGATAATATTGGTATTTAGATTGTCGTTAAGTGTCTTAATTTATGTTCATTCAAAGTTCAATTGACGTTAGTGTTTCAATTTCTATTCATTAAAAGTTCAATTGATGCTATGGGTGCAAACGAATCGAGCCACTCGTAAGCTACACGAGATTGGCTCGTTAAAAAGCTCGATCAAGCCGAGTTTAATTGAGCCTGAGCTCGATCCTCAAAGTAAGCTCGTTCTAGTAAATGTGCCCGAGCTTCACTTATCGAGCTCGAGCCGGCTTGTTCGAGGGTTAACTGACAAGTGTAAGGAATTGGTTTGAGTTTTATGTGATATGTATCTACTGAATTGATGGAAAAATTATATGTTTTGATCCATTCTAATATCAATATATAGAATATACTGAAAGGTAAATGGGTCAAGTTCATGTGATAAATAACTTGCTAATGAACCAACGCGTTCTTGCGTAATTGCGCATTTACCTGGAGAGTTTCTAACATATGCCCAATAATTAACAAGTCGAGCCCACACCCTCTTCCTTGTGTTTAAACAACCAAATTTTGATTATGTCAAACAGAACATTTTCCCATCGAATTCCTAGTGTATGCTCGATAAGTGACATGTCGTGCCCCCGCTTCTTTCCCGTGTAGACACGGGTATAAACCGAATACAAGGCCATTTCACCATGTTTTGTTCAAGGTCTTCCAAACTCGCATTTCTCTTCGTTGAACTGTTAATCGATGTGACTATTATAGGAGAACAATTAGGATTTTCTTGGACTATTTCAATCATCTATTCTTTAAAGGTTGCTATATCTTCAGTTGGGTCTAAACTTTCAAGTTCATTCCCCAAAATATTTGAGTCATCTCCCTCTACATCATCATCTTCAACCATAACCATTGCACTCGTTTTTTCTTTCAGCAACAAATTAATAAACATTGGCGTGAGAAATGATTCAATTTCATATGGCATTTGCACAAGTTCATGGACTTCAGCCTTTGCAAATTTTTTACGAGTCTTCACACACGAAACCATACTCCAACTATGGGCGTTGCGCTAAGAAACTCGATGGCAATATTCATTTGCAGGGCCGGCTCTGAGCATGTGTAGGGTGCGTCATCGCACATGCTCAATCTCTGGCCCAATTTAGAAAAAAATGGAGATTTGTATATAACTTCGCCATTTTTCGTTTGATCCTCAAAAGTCATGGTTGGTAGAAATATGAGATGAAGATAGTGAATGTGTGTATTGGTATTTGTTTTTTCGGTAGGCTTGAGTTGTAGTGGTGGTATGAAGAAGAACATGATTCTTCTTAGGGGTAATAAAATAGTGTTTTATTATTGAGTTGGTATTAGGGCTGAGCACGGTTCAGTTCGGTTCGGTTTTTAGGTGAAACCGAAACCAAAAATTCGGTTTTTTCATATATACAAACCGATCGATTTCTGTTTTCCGGTTTTCGGTTTCAGTTCGGTTATATTCGGTTTTTTTATTTTTGTTTTGTTTTTTTTTGTTCTATTAATTGTTTTATGCAACTAGTTCCTATGTACAAAAATAAATATTAACATTTACTATTCCTTTCAGAAACTCTAATTTTTCTTACAAATCTATTGAACCAACAAACTCCTAATTTTTTCGGTTGTTGTCGCATATGGCTTAGTATAAATATATTTAACAATCATTTAAATTATTTATTTTAATATACCAAGTTAATCGGTTTGGTTCAGGTTTTTTTGGTATTTTTGAAATGGTTAACCGAACCGAAACCGAAATTTTGGTTTTTCAAAAAAAAAAAACGTTGGTTTATGATTCGGTTCGGTTTTTCCATTTTGATTTTTTCGGTTAATTCGGTTTCAGTTCGGTATTTTCGATTTTCTATTGGTACTTTCCTTTGTTGAGTTTGACCACACTCTGCAAAAGTAAATTTATGGTAGAGTTTTTGTCTTTTGTTTGTGCATACTTTATTTTATTTACCATTCACAGAGATTATAAAAATATTGTCCAGGTCTTTACTTTCATTTTATTATTTACATGTTTGGTATTGTACGAGTAACAGTTAGGTGTTTTGGTACAGTACCTGTTTTTGTACAACTTTACTTTTTTATTTTCAAATCTCCAATGATTTTGAAATCAGTACGAGTAACAAACAACATGCATTAGATTGGGGGTAAAGTTAAAATACAGACAAAAATGAGAAGTGTGAGAAGGATTTATGACAACATAAAACACCCCTTAAAAATAAATTAAAAAAAAATCATAACTCAAAATATAAATAAAAAATGAAAAAAATTTAAAAAACTAAAATGTTTCCGCTATCATTCCCGTTCAAAAAAATATATAAAAAATACAAAAAAAATGACGAAAAGACACAATGACGAAATCAAAGACACATTGACGAAAATGAACAAAATACACAATTATGACTAAAAAAGACACAATATATCGCAAAATATAACACAATGCCTAGCAAAATATAACACAATGTTGAGTAATATAACACAATATAAAGAAAAAAAGTCACAATGTCAAAGACACATTGACGAAAATGAACAAAATACACAATTAAAACTAAAAAAAGACACAATATATTGCAAAATATAACACAATACTAACAAAATATAACACAATATTGAGTAATATAACACAATATAAAGAAAAAAAGACACAATGTGAAGGAAAAAAGACACAATCAATGATGAAAATAAATACAAAACACAATGATAAACAAAAAGACACAATGACTTTTTTCACTTACCATTGTGTTTTTATTTATTTATTTTTTTATGAGAATGAGATAGGCGGTGGAAACATTTTTGTGTTTTTTCCATTTTCCTTTTTTTTATTAAATTTTGAGTTATGATTTTTTTAAATTTTTTTCAATGAGTTTTTTTGTGTGACTATAAATCCTATTCATCATTCTCATTTTTGTTTCCCTTTGTAAAATAACTTGTCCCTTAGTTTGGGTACCTAAACTATTTTCAAATACTTTGAATATAAATACAATTTCCAAAGATAATGGTTTACCAAGAGTAAGTTGCTTAAAAAAATTTAAAAAACTTTAATCTTCCTCAGTGATAATATTTTATAAAATGGAATTAAGATATATAGATCTAATCTCATTTAATATTTATTCATATGCGTTAACTTATAATATATTGAGTGTACTATGATACATATATACAAACTCTTAATATTTCATTATAAATATCGGTTTGACAATGGCATTACTTAGCAGTCAATCATGTATTTTATCAGTGTATAAACATTTTAGGATCGTTTCACATGAAGTAGCTAGAGTAAGTAGGCATATGAAGAGCATATGATTAGTATTATATATTGTATTTCAAAAATCTCTTTTGAGTTTTGTTGAAGTAAACTAAGTTATACTATTTTGCAATGAAATTAAGAAGCATGAAACACCGACAAACACATGAGAGTTAGAACTCATTATGAAGACAAGATTCGAGCATTCACTTCTAGTTTTGGGTTTGATTACTTGGTTGCTAGATTTACTCAGTGATAAATGTGTTGTGTTTAACAGGGTACATTAACATAACTTATATTGATCCTAACACTAACTTAGAGCGTGATTCATGTACTTACACACTAATCTTCCAATTTTTAATTAAACTATCTAGGATTCTAGGGTAGCGTGCTATAAACCATATGTTGAGCAGGAATCAACAAATTTTCGTCACATACATACTATTAATATCTATTTAAATTCTTGAATAAATTAATCATTAAACTAAGTGGAATTACAAGTAGTTATCTCGATGGTTGATATAAATATTTGATTAATTACATATATCATCATATCATACTTTTCTAATGAAATAAAATATTTGTAATGATGTTTCAAGCCCATATTCTTTTTTAACCTATTTTTATCTTCATAAATCTTAATTTTTTGTCTCATTCATTCTATGTAAATCTATTGATCAAATAAAATATACTATTAAAATACCAAAATTATGAATTTGAAATTAATAACTAATAGTTAATATATTTTTGTAGGGTAAGTTTAAAATACATAGTACAACAAAAATGAGAATTGTGAGAAGAAATCTAATCTATTGATCTTAGTTTTTAATGGTTGATATTAATTTAAGAATAAAAATTGATGAGAATGACATTAAGGTAATATCCTACTTATTATTACTTTTTCTATTCACATGCAAGGCACACGTCAATTCCTCAATCATTATAAAACGTTTATAACTTTTTCATACGACGTTTTTTTGAATTTTTTTTTACCATAATAACAAGAGGTTTTTTTATCTTTAATATGAATATCATATCGTTATATAAAAAGAATAATGTGTTTTTTTATACTGTGCTATTTAGTTATCTATTGTGTTTTTTAATTGGATTTTCTATGCATTGTGTTATAAATTTTGGTCATTGTGTTTTTCAGTTGGTACTCATATTAAAGATAAAACTTAAAACAAAGATCACGTCGTTTCTTTTTGATAGTCATTATGTCTTTGTGCTCAACATTTGTCTTTCTACTTATCATTCTATTTTAGTCGTTGTGCTTAACATTCACCTAATTTGAGAAAAATAGTATTATGTTCATTGTGTATTACGTTCAAGTCATTATGTAATATGTAGTTTTCATTGTGTTTTACGTTTCAGGTCATTGTGTCTTACGTTTCAGGCCATTGTGTTATATGTATTCATTATTGTGTTTTACGTTTCAGATTATTTGTGTAATATGTATTCATCATTGTGTTTTATGTATTACATAATTCGTTAGTATTTTTCATTATATTTACATATTATTATTATATAACAATGTTATTAGTATTTTAAAAAAACATAATGATGAGTTGAAAGACACAATGACGAAAAAAACACAATAACAAACAGAAAGAAACAATCAAGAAAAAAGACACAACGGTAAGTAAAAAAGACACAATGACGTAATTTTTTTATATAACAAAATCATACTCATATTAAAAATAAAAAACGTTTGTTATTATGGTGAACTTTTTTTTTAAATATCATATGAAAAAGTTATAGACGTTTTAAAATGATGAGAGAATTAACATGTGACTTGCATGTAAAGAGAGAAAATGTGTACAATTACTTTTATACCATTTTTTCGTTGTTAACCACTTGACACATGTCAATTAATTATGATTTTTCACACTTCTCATTTTTGTTGGCCTTTATAGAATAACTCAACCCACTAAATATAATCCCCTGATTTTGAATCTCCGATCCTTAATATTATGGATACCAAAATTAAATAATATATACAAATAAATTTGTATTATTTTTAAAATATATATGTGAACTATAATACTTTTTCCTAAATATAATTCAGTGATTTTTCTAATTATATATTTGAATTATTTTTCCTAAATACTTTCGTTGTACACTTTTTTTTAATCATGAAACCTTCAATCCAAATCATTCAAATGATGTTTCTATTATTTTTTATAACAAATTTTAGAGAATTACAAGTTTATCAAGAACAATGCAAGTTTGATTCATTTGCTAAACATATATAACTTTTTTTTAATAATGACTAATAACTGTTTGATTGGTAATTAGTTTGTTTCATTGTATTTTTTACCTTTAATTTTGTCCTTTCTTTCATATATTTCATCTTATTTATTTTTAACATTTAATAAATCTCGTGTATTATACAGGTTCAAAAGCTAATAGGTAAGTAGACTATATAGTATGATATGTTAACTTCGGACACAAGATATGTAAATTCTTACAAATTGTCTTTTCCAAACTAAGGTGCAGTTAGTAATTGGATATACTTTAACAAGTCGACAATAAAACAACTAAACCATGTCACAATATATATATATATATATATATATATATATATATATATATTAAACCACTCGTCATAATGCATAAAATTCATGTGTGGAAGACGAATACTAATAGTTAGAGTTAAACAAGTAACCAAACTGTATCTCTAATCATGATACAGGAAACAAACTTCTCAACCATAAATACAAGAAACTACTGTTAGGAATCAAAGTGGTACGCTTTGGAAATATTATACGCACAAACAAATGATTATCATGCACAAAAAGAAAATAAATGAACACAACAACAATATAACGTGATTTGATTTAACAACTGAAAACACTAGATTATTACTAACATGAACGACAACAATTGAAACACTACGAAACAAATGAACTTTGGATCAAAAGAAATGTTGAAACGCCTAAAGCAATCTAACCAGCAACTAAATACAAAGAACAACAGCCATTGAAACACTACATGCATAGTAGGGGTGCAAACAAGCCAAGCCAAGCCCGCGCTCGACTAGGCTCGAGCTCGGCTCGTGTAACTTAGACGGAACTCAGCTCATGAGTAGATTTTCAAGCTCGAGCTTGGCTCGGGCTCGGCACGCTTACTATTTATTAATTATTTATTATATATATTTATAATTATTTTTATGTGTTATAATATATATTATGAGGAAATATATTTTGAGAACTTGATGAGTTGTAAGAACTTTAAGAACTTAATATGGATCACACATTTAATTAAATGAGTATAGGATATCTGGTTGAGATTAAATTTGATTAAAAAAATGAATCATGAGAGAGAATAAAGACTTTTTATGATTACACAAGTTTAAATGTTGGTTACACATGTGTAAAAAGTCGATTCGTTGTGTAAAAAATGGTAATTTTTTTACGTTACTTACACTTGCATATTACATATGTATAAAAAAATTCAAAAAAAAATTGTTACGTTGAGTTCTATCGAATTCTTAAAACTCAAAGTGGTTCTCAAAATAAATCAATTCTATATATAATATTTAATTATTTTTCATAACATTATATATGTTAATTAATAGTCAACGTTGTAAAGTAGGTCTACAAGGCCTACTCTCCGAGTACTCGCTACAAGGTATGACGTCGAGGGGAGTTTCTATAACTCCGCCTAGTTACTAAAAATCGATCAAAGGTAGTTAACCTCAACCAAAACTACATCTAGTCGGTCAACTTTGGCTAAATGTTAACTTAAAAAGTAAAACATAATTCTTATTTTCTATAATATTAAAGAACGAATATCACTTTTTTTTAATTATTGATTTGCGAATTTTAGGATTATTTAGTATTTAAGAATGTATTTCTCTTATTTATGCTGATATTCAGCTATTTTGTTATAAATATTATTAAAATTATGATATTTGACCTATATACAATATCCAAAAATTAATTTTCCTTTATATTTACCATGTCTGAGTACTCTATGTGTACTCCCCGAGTATTCCGAGTACACCCAACTCCCAAGTCGACCGCCTAGGGTCCGCCTAACGACTTTCGCAACCTGGCTAATAGTTATTAAATATATACATTAAAAATTTATATAAATGGCATGCTCTCATTTAGGCTTGCGAGCTGGCTCGAACTCGATGAGTGAAGCTCAGGCTTGGGCTCATTTACTGAACGGGCTTACTTTCAGGCTTGAGCTCGGGCTCTATTAAAGTCGGCTCGATCGAGCTTTTTAACGAGCCGATCTCATGTAGTTCACGAACGGCTCGGCTCGTTTGCACCCTTAGAACCAATTGAACTTTGAATGAATAGAAATTGAAACACTAATATCAATTAAACTTTGAATGAAGAGAAATTGAGATACTTAACAACAACCTAAACACCAACATTATCATTATCAACTAAACACAAAGAAACATGACCTACCTAAATTGTGCATAACATCAATTTAACTTTAAATCAATAGAAACTGAGAGTTATGTAAACCAACAATATCAACTAAACACAATAGAAGGAGCTGCACCTAAATTGAACTAACACCGAGATTTTGTTTCGACATTAGGAACAAAATCAACATAATACATGTTACGACCTAAATTTGAAGGCTACGAAATTAAAGCATGAAATCGGTAGAAATTGAATCAGTAAAAGCTATCTAAACGAAGATTACAAACAAAACATGTACAAAGGAGATATGAATTCAATCATCATCATCATCATCATCATCATCATCGATGTCAGCTTTTAACTCAAGTTGAATCGATAGTTGCAATTGAATAGAGATATCAAAATACGTTTACGTCATGCATTGAATCAAACAGTTAATGATCTTAGTATACAAAACTCAATTCGAAGTAAATTGTAACATGAAGAGCTAATTCAACTATTATATGATGTTGAATTACCTGAATCTACGGTATCTCAGCAGCAACAAGGAGAGGAACGTGAACCTCATTGTTCGTGTTGTTGTCCATTTCTCCCACCAATATTCAATTGAATGTGCAACATTTTGAATAACGTCTTGGTTTTACCTTTTCATTAATTAAATATATATATTTGAAAAAGAATATAAAAATCTTAGGTGGTGTATGTGCGTGAGCATTGGAGGACATGGGGTAACCCACCATCAATCGCCCCGAGTCTTATCGAGCTCGAACCTCAAATTAAGTTCACTTAGTTTTGGATCCCGAGCTCGAGTCTTCTTTATTCGTTTTGGACTTCTATGTATTAATTAATTAATTAATTAATTAGTGTCCAATTAAGCTCGAGCCGAGCTTTTGGCTCCTTTAAGATATCGCGCACGATATCGAGCTTGAAACGAGCTGAACTCGAGCTTCAGAAAAGCCTAACGAACTTAACCAAATGTAAACTAGCGTACAACTGTTTTGAGTAAATGAGTTAAAAGCACAAGGACGGACTGTTTTGAGAGATAACTAAACAGCTATGGCCTTAAAATGGTTAATAATACAATAAATTTGAATTGAGTAACATGATTGAAATTGCATGTTTATCAACAAATCACCTATGCCAGATCATGCTATGGTTTGTATAATATATGTGTTAAGAGTTCTTATTATTAGAGATTAAATGACTATGTATTGTTAGTTAATGGGCTTCTTGTAAATCATAAGTGTTCCCTAGCCTAGGGCATAACATAACAAGTCACAATAAAGTAAGTTTCTATGATATGGCTAAGTATAGAAAGTTATAAATGCCTCTCACTAGCTAAGATAACCAACTTTTTGCAGAAATGCATATGACATTATGAACTTAAAGATAATGAAATGTGGCATTCAAATAGTTGGAGTTTGAAATGTAATTCTTTGTGTTATGTGAGATAACTGTGTAAGTCTAGCATATGTCACGCTCTATGACAAGTTTGGCCGGTGTCATACCTATTGTTATGAACGGACTAGACCCCTGAGGCCCAACATTCCAGCCTAGCCCATTGGCCCAAGAAAATAAATTGTTATTTGGAAATGATGATATAAACAGGTGTTGGGGGAGAAAAAGGATGACGAATATGATGAATGAGTTTGTGTATCTTCTTCTCCCATCTCCTATTACTCTATAGTGTATGATTTTCCCATCTCCTTCTTTTGTAATTTTTCATTGGTTTGCAGTGTAATCGACCTATCTATATCAATATAAACATATCCGGTTTTGCTCTAATTGGACTATTGCTTGCTGAGTGAATATCAGTTCACTTCACCCATAGTCTTTAGGTGCTAATACTTACATACATATACTTAAACAAGCAATCAAAAGTGCTATAGAATTAGAAAAATGTAAGGTTTAAAAAGGAATGAATCCAATATACACACACATGCATAGCTCTATTCACCTTAAAATAGAATATATTTAATTTATAAATCCAATTCATTCGTGACATGCTTGATTTTGATAGTAAGGTAATTCAAGAGTTGATAGATTTGCATATAGATGAAACGATCTAATAAGTTGGGAGTTACATATTTGTTTTACTTTTTAATAAGGGTATATTTGTCAAGTAAATAACCGTTTAATATTGGTAGTTCTCAATTATTTGAATTTCCTTAATTCTCTCTTATAATTATTTTTATTTGACGTTGGTTTCAAAACAACTTAATATGGATAGTTGATTTGTTTTTAAATTAAATTCACATGTGCATAATTTAAAACAAATACTTACTTACAATCTATTAAATTTCATTTATAGTTCATCAAAATACATATTAAAAAGATGAATTTCTTTAACATAAAGTAAAATGCATATGTGTAAAATTTCAATTATATATATATTTTTAATATACATGTATGTAATTTATTAATTGTTTCTTCTTTTATTATCTAAATTTATTTAAATTGTAGCATTAACATAGTTTTATATACGTGTAACATTTTCTTACATGTACGTCAGTTAAGTATTTACATATATGTAAACATAACATGTAAATAAACTATTTACATATATGTAATTATATAGAATCTTGAATGTTTTATCATTGAACAAACATTTGATTGTTGGTCCGATCAGTGAACGTGAATTTACCAAATTAATGTATTACTCCATCTTTGAAATGTAAATTTTACATTTTCATTCAAACTAATTATTTGAGAGAAATATGGAGGTTTCCACGTATTTAGGGGATGGGTGAATAAAATAGACGGTTACAAAATTGAGTGTGTTTGACTTCCAATAATACCCACGAATCTTTTATTTAATCTCAACAATCTTTTATGTATTTACAAAATTGTCATTATGCATTTTAGCCATTGATTAAATCAACAAATGGTTGAGATTGGTTCTTAAAGTTCTCACAAAACTTACTAGTTCCTAAATGATATTCATCCTATATATATATAGAAACAGGATCAAATACATTTTATTCTTAACATGAAAATGGTGAGAACCAATTTGTTGTTATGATTAGGTTTATTTTTATAGGTGTTTGCTGCTATTTTTTGTTCATATTTGCTATTTTTCGATTATGAGACGTTATAAGTATTTGCTTATTTATATTTTGTTGTTATTATTAGATGTTTTCTTTTGCTGTTATAAGTATTTGCTGGTATATGCTGTTATTATTTTGTTCTTGATTTTGATTCTTTTGTTGTAGTTTTTAGGTTCTTTTCTTTGTTATTATAAGTCATTGTTTATGTAGATTGGTATTATAGTTGGTATTGTTTCTTACGCTCGCAATTTTAAATAAATTGGCATTATTTCCTACGTACTCATGTTAAGATCAAAATGTACATGAACCTTCCCCTGTATATATATATATATATATATATATATATATATATATATATATATATATATATATATATTCATTTTCATTTCCTTTAGAGGAAGGAGTGAATTGTGGATGTTATTTATTCGTGGGTGTATTTAGTCATATACTTCCGAGTTCCGACTTTAGGCTACTCGTTTCAATGTCCTTAGTTTCGGCTATGCTTGTCAAATTTAGATTTCCCTTGTAAACAGGGGCATGCTAATTGACTTGTTTCATTAAGAAAAATATATGTTTTTCCTATGTTATCATTTATCATTTGTTCTCTCACTCTTTGCCTAGCCTAACTGTTACTTCTTTACAACCAGCTTGACTCATTTACATGGGCGGACCTACATACATTCTTACGGTTCACGGGAACCCACCGAGTTTCGAATTTTTAATAGATATTTTATATAACAACTCTGGAGTGAACCCATATATATGTTACCAAGTGAACCTATTATCAAGTTGAATAAGTGTTCCAGTGCAAGAATCTTAATGTTTCATTGTTTCATGCAAGCAACCCGGGTTCGAAACTGTGTAGTATTCCATGGTGTTAATTTACAACTTTTATTTAAATCTCTTTTTTTCCTTCTGCGTTGCTGTTTTTAGAACATTTGCCTATCCAAAAGCACCTAAAAGTATCAATTTGGTGCTTTTGGAGGGGCATTTTGAACATTTTGCCTCTCCGAAAAGCAAAAAACATTTTAAAGAAGCAATCCCAAACATGCCCTTACTAAAAACTCTTTTGTTTTCTTTTGCACCGTGTTCTTTTAGAACCTTTATCTAAAACTCTTTTTTTCTTTTGAATTCCATCATCGGCCAATTTGCTCAACACATCATTTGCACTGTAATCTTCGTATCAAAGTAAGTATTAGTATTATGGTGTCTTTTGGGTTTGCATATTCCGTGAACAAATTGGTTTAGACAAATGAAACAAAACTATAGTGTAGTTTATCTAGTTCTTGTTGAATTCAATTAAAGTATAGACAAGGGAGAGTATGAGAGGGAAACGGTTATTGGTAAAGTGAAAAACAATTGTGACTTAATGTCACAAAACTACAATGACTCCACCATGATGGACAATTCCATAAGCACATTGACTAACATGTTTCACTTGGTATGTATGATTAATAAACAGTTTGAACATTTCCTTAAAAGAAGTTAGAACATCTGCAAGTTTCATCTATCCTAAGTTCCTAACCAATTTGCTCATGCACAATTAAAATGAACATTACCCGACCCGAACCGTCGAACCGACCCGAAAATTTGTGTGTCCAGTTCTATGAAATTAGAGCATTAAAAACAGTGAACCCACTGGGAAAAATTCCTAGATCCGCCACTGCTCATTTATAACATGTTTAACTCATTTGCAGTCTACCCATCTGTTCGCTTAGATAGACTGGGTACAAGGAACGTCTTTCACACACATAAAATCATATATAGTTTAGGTTCACAAATTTCAACCAATCACAATTGACATATTAACATTTGATTAATACAATGTAAATATGTATTGATTTAACATATAAAATAAACAACGATAAAAACTGGCATATTGTATAACATATTAAAAGGTGGCGTTGTTGGCTATGTTTCTGCATTTTACCAAAAGTTTAGACAAACTATATTCACGCCTAACCACACATGATCGTTTTATCAAATCATTTGGCTTACAGACGTTAAACGTGTCCGCTTTTCCTTTTTGCTCATTGTTCAAATCATGTTATTAACATGTTTTCTTGTAGTTTAGTGTGTGTTATTAATATTATCGGCGGGCCCATCGTTGAGTTATATTTGTTGTTTGTGTTCATTATTAATATCATGACACGTGCCTGAACCGAATATGTTGTAGCAACCGACATGTCATCTTCTGAGTGTTTCAACCCTGTATACAAGCAACAAGTACAAGATAGAGCTCTAAAGGTAGTGTGGTTATGTTTTATAGGCTTCAGCTAACCAACCTCGGTTTGGACCTCTTATTTAAACGATAGAAAAGCCAGAATTAAAAAAGTCACTTGAAACCCCCAACATTAAAATCAAGATAACAAGTAGTGATACAATAATGACTATTATCATTGAAGATGATCGATACATATAACACCTCATTCCGCAAGTTTTGTCGACTTACACTGTAAAATTTGAAAATTAGTATGCATACGTATATATAGGGTGAAGTTATTTTACAAATGAGAACAAAAATGATAAGGATGAGAAGGATTTCTAGTCACACAAAAAAACCCCGAAAAAATAAAAATAAATAAATAACTAAACCACAACTCAAAATATAATAAAAAACGAAAAAAGTAAAAACACAAAAATGTTTCCACCGTCTTTCTCGTTCTCATAAAAAACACAACGGTAAGTGAAAAAAGTCGTTGTGTCTTTTTGTTTAACATTGTGTTTTATACTTATGTTTGTCATTGATTGTGTTTTTTTTTCCTTGTCATTGTGTCTTTTTTCCTTATATTGTGTTATATTTTGTTCGGCATTGTGTTATATTTTGCGATCTATTGTGTTTTTTTAGTTATAATTGTTTCGTTTGTTCATTTTCGTCATTATGTCTTTGATCACACCATTGTGTCTTTTCGTCAATTTTATTTATTTATTTTTTTGAACGAGAATGATGGCGGAAACATTTAATTTTTTTTTTATTTTTTCCGTTTTTTATTTATATTTTGAGTTATGATTTTTATATATATATTTTTTTTGAGTTTATTTTTAAGGGTTTTTTTTTAGTTAAAAATACTTCTCAAATTTCTTATTTTTGTCTCCCTTTATATTCTAACTTTACCTCATATATATATATATATATATATATATATATATATATATATATATATATATATATATATATATATATAGATTTGAAATTCAAGGATGGTATTAAAGTCATCAAAAAATTGACTAAACTTGATGGAATATCGTGAAAACATGATGGAACCATTCAAGTGTAATATTTTTATTTGAATGGAGGTAGATATTGTATTTTTGTCCCGTTTTTATTGTTTGTTTACGTATCATTCTTTTATGACATATATATGGTAGTTCGTATGATATTTTACAATTAGAGTTAAAAGTAATTATATCATTATGTGACTAAGTGTTGTGAAGAGTTGGTGGAGCGTCACTCCCAGCCTGTTCGTCCCATTTAACCATCAAAACCAAAATACAAGATTGAAAGAGAGCGTTGCTCCTTCCTCTCGCCACTCTAGTGGCGCCTACCTCATCCCAACATCACCATCATCACATTTATTTGAATGTGTTTTATTAGTCCAACCATCACCATCACAATTATTATTAACTTATAAGCTAACTCACTCTTCATTACAATTATATTTTTTAATTGGTTAGTTAATGTCCCATTGCCTATGTGGCAATGATATGGAATCACTTCTTTGATTAACTAACCCTTTCTACAAAGCATAGTCTTAAGGCATTGTTAATATGATTAGTTCTATTAACTCACTAAAAATTGTTGTTACTAGTTTTTAACATAATCTTGATCACTTAACGCATCTTGGCAAAAAGTCAATGAATAGAGGGAAGTTTCTCCAAGATTTTGGTGCGTGGACAAATCTTGATTTACCGTTATAAAGAAAACACCAAGTATGATATGCTATTCACCATTATGAAATTCATTCATGAGGTTTCTTTTATTATATCATGGTGTGCCTCACAAACTCATATTATAAAAAATTCATTTGATCATGTGAATATTAAAAGCCAATTAGATGACATATAATTTTGAAAATGCCGAAATTCTTAAAATTTAAACCAATTAATAATAGATAATTTTGTAATAGGTAAGGAGATGATTAAATTATGTGAAAGAGTGAATTGCGGTTTTCGTCTATATGGTTTGTCCAAATATACGGTTTTAGACCAATAGTTTTAAATTTGCGATTTTCATCCTATAGTTTTATCTCACTTGCAATTAAACTCGAATTCACTAATCTTGTTAAGTATGGTCGTTAAGTCCATCTGCCCTTCACGTGAGGGACAATTTTGCCTTTTTTCCCCTAATATACCTTAGCCCCTCACGTGAGGAAGGGCTTGCGAATTAGAATTGAGGTTTATTTGTGGAGAAAAATGACAAAATTGTCCCACACGTGAGGGACACGCTGATGGGTTTAATGACCAGACTTAACTGGGTTAATGAATTCAGGTTTAATTGCAAATGAAATAAAACCACATGGACGAAAATCACAAATTTAAAACTATTTGGACTAAAACCGTATATTTGAACAAACCAGAAAAACGAAAACCGTAGTTTACTCTATGTGAAATTTAGTATATAAAGATGTGTTGTATTAAATGTGAGTTTATTAAATTTACCATTTTTCTTTATTTCTTTTTCATATCATCTTTTTTTTGGTGGGGTGGGGGGTGGGTTTAAAGTACATCAAGATGTATTATTATTGAACCGATCAACCACGAATAACAAAAATTCAGAAAGGGCCTAAATGTTTTACTATGCTTTGGATCCACAAAATGGTTTAGTCACCCATATCAAATGTTTTAATAGTAAATCTCTAATAGTGCTCGCTAATAAATTACATCAAATTTCTTTCTTGCGTATGATTGAATTACACCAAATCACATGTGACTACGATTAAATTAAGTTCTAACATACATCCATTAGAATAAGTGTTATGGATAGATGTTTTTTAACAAAAAGCATGTACCATCACGTCATTGTCACGTAGCCAAAGATGCAATAACTAACAAACCTAAAAAACAAACGTTGGTTCCTGAGACACGGTCTTGTGCCTGAGTGTCTAATATTTTGTCTTTTCTTGCAGATTTTTGTCTTTTCTTTCATAGAAAAGCATGGGGGCGTGTCCAGGAAGGCATGGGGGCGTGTTCATGTGTTTTTTTTTCTTTTATTTTTATATGGCTTTTCACTTGTTTCTTCGTTTAAGGTTTGGGTTTACCTAAAAATACATTTTAATAAGATAAGTAGCTATTTGAGCTATTATTTGATAGAAGTTGCAGTTTTTAGAAATTATCTGATGCTAAAAAGATGTATAGTTTTATATACATTAATTACCCATTTTAAAATATAAAAAAGAAATAAATCTACAAAAATTCATAATGTAAAATTTTATGTATAAAATATAAAAAATATATACATTATTAATAAAAATAAATTTTTAAAAACTTAGTTCTACATATGATCATAAATTTTTTGCTAATACAATTCATAAACTAATATAACTTCTATTATATTTTATAAGAATAAAAACTAATTAACAAACAAAATATTATTTTAATACACAACAACTAGACTACAAAATCTATAAATGCAACAAATACATACAAAATAATAATAAAATCACAAACCAAACATCATACTAGAAAAAATATAATAAATTAATAATTCACCCAAAAATGAAATGATAACACATGACGTACCCATTTTAGATATACATGGAACTAGAATTGGCCTATAGAAATTTAAATACATCAATTTATTAAAAGCTTAATTCACTATCAAACACAAAATACATATTTTAAACAAAAAAAAAAACAAAATGTTGGGCTACATTATTTGACAGACACATGAGAACCCATTTTTGGTGATCCACTAAACAACATATACGTTCTACATCACCAACGAACCGTAACAACTCAATACAAACGGAAATACACTATATAAATTTCTATATGCATTCATGTATATAAAGACGAAAATTCTCATCTTAAATAACAAAATGTTGGGTCACGTTAACTATTAGACCAATGAGACCCATTTGAGATACAAACAAAAAACAAAACAAACTATACTTTAACCACAGCTAATAAATGTAACATATTTTATAAGTTTAGCCTTTAAGTTTAGGGGGTATTTGGGATTCCTTATTTTCATCAACTTATAACTTATAAACTTTTTTAAAAGTTAATAAGGTGTATAAGGTGTTTGCCAAACCCATAAATCCTTATAGGTTTTTACTTATGAAGAAGGCAAAATAAATGGGTTTTGAAAAGTTAGGAATATATAACTTATTAATTTAATGGGTTTGATTTACCTATTATACTCCTCTAACCCTGAAAACTCATTATACTCATTTTAAGAGTGTCTTTTTTAGTTTTTTTGATTTTTCCCAACACATAAGCTAATCCAAACATATTTTAAAAAACTTCTTTTAAAAAATTCATAAGTTAATAATATCTTTTAACAAAAAGTCCTTGTTCACTTAAATAAGCAATCCCAAACACATACTTAATGTCTAAACACATCCTACATGAAAAATATACAGAAATAATAATTAAAAAAATAATTATAAAAAAAACTAAAAGTAACTCGCGTGACACGCGAGCTATAAGCTAGTATATATATATAAAACTGTATAGTAGTATACAATCATAATATATATTTTTATATATCCATCAACTTTTAACTAATTTTAAAATTATTAAAAACATAATAAATTAAAAAAAATTAATACCTTCTATAATTACTAAGAAAAAGAAATTAAGTAAACGAAAACAATTACTTACTTTTTCAATTATTATTAAATATACAATATGTTGTTGTTTTCTCATTTTTAAATAGTTAGACTATTAAATTACTAAAGAGTGAGAAAAATTGCTACGCATAGTACTTTTATATATTATTTTAACTAGATAATTAAAAACAAAACAGTGAAACATCTTCCCTCCATCATCCTCACTTTTTGCTGCAACCTGCAGCCGTGACTATCGCCGGAAGAAACTCCGATGATCTTTTTTATATCAACCTTTTTTCCTTATTTATTTTCCAATAACTTACATAGGTCGTTGTCAAAATTTCACAAGGGTCGATCAAGAACTTATCGTATATATAACACTAGATATTTTTTTTTCACAAGGGTCGGCCGACCCCCCTAACTACATCGTAGGTCCGCCCCTGTGTACAATTAGGTAATTAAAGACATGAGTACATTTGGTATTTTGTATATATTGGAATATGTAGGGGTCTAATTGGGATTCTTCATATTTAATGTATAATATAAAATTCTCTACATATTATTATTGAACAAGTATAAAATGCTCATTCAGTGTTAAATAATATAATGTCACATCCCAACCTACGATGGAAATGCAGGGGCGAACTGATTGCTCACAGCTTTTCAAATGTTACTATCATGCAACATTATTTAAATGACAATATCTATTTAATTCGATTTAATAATTCAAGTAATTCAAGTACAAAATACAACTTACTAAACAACAACAAATTACAAATTAAATTCTCGATTGTATCATTCCTAACTTAAATTCTTCACTAAATCTTCACCAACATGCATTAAATTTCTACGATAACCTGCATATGCGTATAAAATAGAATTTTGTCAACAACACATGTTGAGTGAGCAACACACTAGTTTAGTTGTATATATAGTATATATAACAAAATACGTAGCTGCAACAAGTCATATGAGAATAACAAATTAACCAAATGAGCAAGTATAACTGAGATGTCGAGAAGCACAAAGGCTAACGACTGGCGTATGATCATACTAGACTGAGATTATGTTGGACCTCTCCGAATGGGAAAGCATAAAAGCAATTAAGCACATAAACAAGTAAGGTATAAGTTGTTAACACATAAGACAAAGTTGCAATTTTTTAGTATAAGTATATATAAGAAATATAATTTACGCATATGTCCCAAAAACGTGAGAAAACGAGTAAAATAGAGGAATGTGGTACTCACCTCAAAGACGAACAAAAGATGATTAAGATAATGAGAAGACGGAAAAAGTCTCACGCGAATGTTAAAGCCTAAAAGAAACGAGAGTAACAAATATGCTTAAATAAAGTACAAGATTTACTACGACGACTAGATAAACATTATTAAGTTAATATTATAATAATATATTATCATATATAAGATAAAATAACTATTTTGGTTAAAAAAACATATATTTTGGAAAATATTACTTTTAATAAACATAAGGCCCCGTTTGTTTTTTTTAGAGATTTAAGTCTGAATATGAATACCACATCTAAATGTTAAGAGGTGGTTCAAATGTCTAAAATTTGAATCATTAAGAGGTGGAGGCTAGAGACGAACCTCTAGTCGTCGGAGATGGAGCCTAGTCTCCGGGTTAGAAGTTAATGGAGGCAGGAGACAAACGTATGTTTTTTTTGGGTTAAGAGGTTTTCAGACCCACTAAAAGCTCTTATTGGTTCAGATGCTATTATGACGCTGAACCTCTTAATGCCAGAAAAAAAAACAGCCCCACGTCTGATTACGTCTGGCCGAATCAGACGTTTTCCTCTATTCAGATAAAAGATGCAAAAACAAACAGGGCCTAAGTGTGTGTGTGTGTGTGTGTGTGTGTGTGTGTGTGTAGGGTAAGGATCCTAAGAGAACCCTTTACAAATTGAGAACTTTGAGAACCATTTTAGACCACTAAAAACACCTTTAAAAAAATTATTTAAAAAATCATAAAACAAAAAATAACAAAAATTTTAAAAAAGTAAAAAAGTCAAAATTCTTATATTTCATTAAAAAAATAAAAAAAATAAAAAAAATTGTATTATACACATATGTATAATTTTATTTAATCTTTAGTTACGTCATATGTACAGTATCATTTATCTTAAACTATACACATGTGTATAAAAAACATGTAAATGTACATATATGTATATATTATACATATGTGTATATAATTTAGCTAAACCGAGTTTTTTTATATATTTTTTTATTTTTTTATGAAACCGGGATGTTAAAATAAGAATTTTGGTTTTTTTACTTTTTTCATTTTTGTGTTTTTTTTATATTATGATTTTTTTTTATTTTTAGATTTTTTGTGGTCCAAAATGGTTCTCAAAGTTCCCAATTTCAAAAAGGTTCTCTCATGATCTTCTCCTATAAATATATATATATATATATATATATATATATATTACTTGATTTTTATATTTATACAAATATTAGTTTTATATATTATACATTATAAATTATATACATATTTCCTTATACGTATATACACGAAAACGAAAACGAGAGTTAAACGAGTATTAAAAAGTCGGTTTTTATTAAATTAATCTTATTTGGTTATTATTATTATTATTAATATATTAATAAAAATTATTTTAATTAATGTTTACCAAAAATAACCGAAAAACGGGATGGCAGAGGTTCGAACCCGCAACCTGCCTTCCCCTAAACCCAAGTCTTAACTAGCCGAGCTAATCAGTTATATGCAACAAGGGTCAGGTTTGAGTACTTATAGCTAGAACCCGTTTAAACAGGATTTAAGAACAAACCCTAACAATTCACAATTGATTAAATTCGTTATTTTTACTCGATTAAACCTTAGGGCTTTGGTAAGCATGAATTCGCGACCCTAAACATGTATTCAATTACCTTGTAGGATGAATGGAGATAGGGTAATCGGACAGAACGGGGTCGGCTATAACGTTTGACGAACGAACTACCAAACAACGACTAAGAACAAATTAAGTATAGGGTTAAGGTTAGCGAGGGTTAGAGGATTGAGGCTGTAAGTTTAATTGAATTATGAATGTCGTTTATATGTATTACGGGATCAATATAGTGTCGGTTGCTCATAAAGGAATAACGAATCAAATGTAATTGAATTGACTTAATTGGAACGACGGTTTGTCAAATTTCGGAATGTATAAAACAGCCCTTGATTCAATTACCATTTTGAATACGAGAATTGCAGTCCAAGGAACTTAAACGGGTCAAGGGTTTGGTATTTGGATCATGGATACGGGTAGGGTTAAAGGGTAAACGGGTTATATGGGTTTAAAAATCAGAAATTTGCGGTTAGGTCCTTGCAGATCAAAGATGGTATCAAATATGGTTAAAAGTTTAGTTTAGGGTAAAAATGGTATATGTTTCAAAGTATTTATATTATATATATATATATATATATATATATATATATATATATATATATATATATGTATGTATGTATGTACGTATATAGGGGTGAGTTAGAAACAGGATCAAATACATTTTATTCTTAACATAAAAACAGTGAGAACGAATTTGTTGTTATTATTAGGTTTATTTTTATAGGTGTTTGCTGTTATTTTTTGTTCATATTTGCTAATTTTCGAGTATGAGACGTTATAAGTATTTGTTGATTTATATTTTGTTGTTATTATTAACTTTTTTCTTTTGCTGTTATAAGTATTTGTTGGTATATGTTGTTATTATTTTGTTCTTGATTTTGATTCTTTTATTGTAATTTTTAGGTTTTTTTCTTTGTTATTACAAATCATTGTTTATGTATATTGGTATTGTAGTTGTTATTGTTTCTTACGTTCTCATTTATTTATAAATTGATATTATTTCCTACGTTCTCATGTTAAGATTAAAATGTACATGAGCCTTCCCCGGGTGAGTTATAATAAAAAGAAATAGTTTTTTAGAAAGAGTAAGAATCAATTTAGGCCATTGGATTGATGATCTAATGGTTGAGATTGGTAGTTTTTAAACTACCAAATAGTTTCCTAAGATTAAGGATTTATGCTACATAGTTTCTTAACTCTAAATTTTGTGTTATTCATACTCTTCCTACAAAACTATGTATTTTTATTTTAACCTTTTTCTATGTATATATATATATATATATTAAATATAATAAACAATTAAATAAAATATTAGTTTCTCGATAAACGTGATAAAAATTTCCCGAACATGGAAACGAGTCGGGTAACGGTTATTAAAAATAATAAGTTAAAATCTCGAGTTGTTACATATAACATCCAAAAGTCGAACAAATAAACATATCACTTAAACTTGGCGACCAGATTAAGTTCTTTAATACTATCTTAACATTAAATCGACGACCAGTGTAGGTACCCAAACTAATTCAGGTTGTTTGTTACTCGTATAGGTACTGGTTTCAAGATCGTTGAAAATTTGAAAATAAAAAAAGTAAGGTTGTACAAAGACAGGTACCGTACCAAAATACCTAACTGATATCCGTACCGCACCAAACACGCAAATAATAAAATGAAATTAAAGGACTAGACATTAATTTTTATAATCTCTTTGAATGGTAAATAATATAAAGTATACAATTTTAATTATAAGTAAAAAACAAAAAAGATAAAAAAAACTCAACCACAAAATTACTTTTCTAGAGTATTGTCAAACTCACCAAAGGCATATACCAACTAACCAACAACACCCACTCAATAATAACACACTATTTTATTACCCCTACGAAGAATCATGTTCTTCTTCATACCACCGCAACAACTCAAGTCAGCCGGAAAAACAAATACCAATACACACATTCACTCTCGTCATCTCATATTAATTTCTACCAACCATGACTTTTGAGGATCAAACGAAAAATGGTGAAGTTATATATAGATCTCTTATTGTTCTCTAAATTGGATCGGAGATCGGGCCCTGTGCGATGGCGCACCCTGCACATGCTCAAAGTCGGCCCTGTAAATGAATATTGTCATCGAGTTTCTTAACGTAACGCCTATAGTTGGATGTATGGTTTCGTGTGTTGAAGACTCATAAGAAATTTGCAAAGCTGAAGTCTATGAAGTTGTGCAAATGCCATATGAAATTGAATCAATTATCATGCCAATGTTTATTAATCTGTTGCTATAAAAGAAAAAAAAATGAGTGCATTGATTTTGGTTGATGATAATGATGTAGAGGGAAATGACTCAAATCTTTTGGGGAACAAACTTGAAAGTTTAGAGCCAGCTGAAGATTGACAGCGTTTGAAGAACTGATGATTGAAATAGCCCAGGTGAATCCTAATTGTTTTCCCATAATAGTCACATTGATTAACGGTTTAAGTTCAACGAAGTGGAAGGCGAGTTTGGAACACCTTGAACATAACATGGTGAAATGACATTGTATTCGGTTTACACCCGTGTCTACATGGGAAAGAAGGTGTGGGCACGACATGTCACTTATCGAGCATACAGTAGGAATTCGATGGGAATATGTTCAATTCGACCTAATCAAAATTTGGTTGTTTAAACATAAGGAAGAGGGTGTGGGTTCGACTTGTTAACTATCTGGAATATGTTGGAAACTCTCAAGGTAAATGTGCAATTACGTAAGCACGCATTGGTTCATTAGCAAACCATGTACTTGACATAGTTACCTTTATATATATTCTTATATATTGATATTAGAATGGATCAAAACATATAATTGTTCCATTAATTCAGTAAATACATATCACATGAAACTCAAACCAATTCCTCACACCTATCAGTTGACCCTTAAAAAAGCCCGTTACTACTACTCCCAATTTTTGAAGATGCTCAATATTGAGCTACTCCAACTTTACAGTGGTTTTCCAAGCACCTAACGTACACATTCCAGTTATGATCCAGTCAGTGATGTTATCTTCTCGCAATATGATTCAGCCAATGATGTCATCATCTGGAAGCCGATTACCATGATCCAGTTATGCCATTTGACCCTCACATAGACCCTTGAACAAGCCGAATATTGTTGCTCCCAATGTTTGAAGACGCTCAATGCTTAGCCAATCTAACTTAACTGCAGTCATCCAAGCCCTGATCAAACTTGACCCACCTATGATCCAACCAGTTATGTCCTTGTCTAGATATTTGTCACCAAGCAAAGCTACAAGTGCAATGGGAACTTGCATAAACCGCCCGAACGATGCCACACCGTTGGCTATCCAGTTTACACTATCAACAAACAGTACCTCTAGAAGGAGTACATACCCAACACCTCCGCATACGGTGAGGATGGAAACGCATGTCTCCGATTCAACTTGACGGACCCCGATCACAGTAAATAGTGTCACAGTCATGCACGTCCAGGCCTGCTTCCAGGAAAGCCGACACAAATAATTCCAATCTCTAGATAGTAGGCTTTGTAGTGTTTAGGAAGCATGGTTATAATCACTACCACAGTGGTAGCAAAGAAACCATTAACCACAAGTATGGAATCTGCAAGCCTGCCTAGCTTATACTTGGCAGCTAAAAAAGATATAAATGCCACCAATGCGAAAATTTTCATCTGGCCTTTGGTTTTGTGATTATACACCTCATCAGCACAAATCCCAGTGAGTGCAATCACAGTGAAGATCATCCCCATATCAATCACTTTCTCAACCCAATTATTTACCTATTATATATATATAACAATTGTAAAGGTTTTAGTGCATAATGAGTTGTTATGTATTTTTTTTCAATTTTATCTTTTATTTTTTTTTTCTATACTTTTAATATTTTATCTTTAGTTCTTATATCTTTATTTTTTTATAAGTTTGTCACAAAGTACGTTTCAGTTTTAGTCTCAACAATTTTCTACTTTCAACTTTGTTCTCTAATACTTTTAACCATTTACAAAATTTTCATTTAACGTTTTAGTCTAAATTTTGCAAATTTACACGTTGCAACACGCATGTGTTGTACAACATTCTTACGTCTATCTTCCCCATTCAACTTTTCGGTCATAAGACGACTTATTATTTTTTGTGTTTTATTTTTCGGTCTATTTTTCACGTGTTAACACGCCACAACAAATGGCCATGATTGGACGTGCTTAGGTCTACTTTTCGTTCGGTTTAACAATTACACCACAAAGCACGGGTACAATGCCCCCGGCCCATCAACACACGGGTTCGATAAATGTTTCAAAGTTACTTTTTTAATTGGTTTTTGCCTCCACCGCAACGCGGTGGGGTATAATACTAGTTATTCCACAAAAGTAAACAATGTTACATAAGGAAAAAAAGGAACAACAAACAACAGTAATTACTAACATAAACAACAAACAATTCCACTAGATGGTTACCATGAACAACAACTTAAAACTGTGTTACTAACATAAACAACAAACAATTGAAAACACTAGATTGCTACTAACATGACCAACAAAAATTGAAACAGGGACAACTATCTAAACGAGGATTAAGAACTAAACATGTACAAACGCGATATGAATGTAATCATCTATCATCATCATCATCATCGATCTTAGCTTTTCACTCAAGCTGAACCGATAGTTTGCAATTGAACAGAAATATCAATACACCTACACGTTACGAAGAGTAAATGAACATTATGAAGTTATAAAGCACGTACAAATTAAAGGAGATTTGAGAATTGAGTATAGTCATCGATGAAATTGAAGCGATATTAGTAGTAACTAGACCTAAATTGAAGGAGAATTCAACATTTGATATCAATCGTACAAGTTAGACCTAAAACAGAATTCCATATGAAGAAATTAAAACTGAAACACTAGACTACGTACATTCATTAAATCAAATAGTAAACGAAGATTATCAACTTATAAACACGTACAAATTGAAGGAGATTAAAGAATTGAGTATAATCATCGATGAAATTGAAGCGGTATTAGTAGTAACTGGACCTAAATTGAAGGAGAACTCAACATTTGATATCAATCGTACAAGTTAGACCTAAAACTGAACATCGCTGTGTGATTCCATACGAAGAAATTAAAACCGAAACACTAGACTACGTACATTCATTCAATCAAATAGTAAACGAAGATTATCAACTGATAAACACGAACAAATTGAAGAAGATTTGAATAATCATGGATCGATACTTACATATTCATATAATTGAAGGATAATTAAGCATTAAAATCAATCAAATAAATACTTACAAGTTACGAACAACCTAAATATGAAGAGCGTTAAGTGAGTGATTTCATTAACTTTTACTGTTATTATGAGACTTGTTAATCGACTATAATTGTAATGATTTGGACCTCTTATTTAATCGATAGAAAAGCTAGAATTAAAAAAGTCTCTTGAAACCCTAACATTAATATCAAGATAGCAAGTAGTGATATAATAACGACTATTATCATTGAAGATGATCAATACATATAACACCTCATTCCTCAAGTTTTGTCGACTTACAATGTAAGATTTGAAACTTAGTATGCCTACGTGTGTGTGTTGTGTACAGAACATAGATTTGAAATTCAAGGATGGTAATTAAAGTCATCAAAAAAATTGACTAACTTTGACGGAATATCGTGAAAACATGATGGAACCATTCAAGTGTAATATTTTTAATTTAAATGGGGGTAGACATTGTATTTGTGTCATGTTTTTATTGTTTGTTGACGTACCATTCTTTTATGACATATATTTGGTAGTTCGTATGATATTTTACAATTCAAGTTAAAAGTAATTATATCATTCTGAGAGACTAAGTGTTGTGAAGAGGTGGTGGAGTGTCACTCCCAGCCATCGTCCCATTTAACCATCAAAACCAAAACACAAGCTTGAAAGAGAGCGCTACTCCTTCCTCTCGCCACTCTAGTGGCGCCTACCTCACCCCCACATCACCGTCATCACATTTATTTGAATGTCTTTTATTAGTCCAACCATCACCATCACAATTATTATTAACTTATTAGCTAACCAACTCTCCACTACAATTGTTTTTTTTTTGAATTGGTTAGTTAATGTCACATTGCCTATGTGGCAGTGATATGGAATCACTTCTTTGATTAACTAACCTTTTTTACGACACATAGTCTTAAGTTATTGTTAAATATGATTAGTTCTATAAACTCACTAAAAATTGTTGTTACGAGTTTTTGACATAATCTTGATCACATAACGCATCTTGACAAAAGTCAATGAATAAAGGGAAGTTTCTCTAAGATTTGGTGCGTGGACAAATCTTGAAATTTAATATTGAAATAGATTAATGCTATCAGTCACATAAGGCGTTATTTACATGTAATGTAAAGCACTAAAGTTCATTGGCGTTTTTATTATTTATTGATGTTGTTGATTTGTAATTTATATGTAATGTAAAGCACTAAAATTCATTAGCGTTTTACTATTTATTGATGTTGTTGATTTGTAATTTATATGTAATGTAAAGCACTAAAATTCATTGGCGTTTTTACTATTTATTGATGCTATTGATTTGTAATTTATATGTAATGTAAAGCACTAAAGTTCATTAGTGTTTTTACTATTTATTGATGCTGTTGATTTGCAATAATCGATTATTTGGATTTGCAAAGTTCAATAATGTCGATTAACATCATAATTACCAATGAACATTAGCGAAATTCGAAAATGTTGTTTAGCGACATATGATAATATTGAATCAATTGAAAGCAGACCGTAGCTCTTTTTCCTCGTGGCTAGCCGAGCCAAAATTCGACACATAACAATGAAAATCGACACGTCTAATGACGAATCATTTTTAGGCAGTAGCAGACCGCCACCAACCCCAAACCAAGAATCCGAGATTCAGCCTATAAATAGCAGAATGAACAGACCATTTTTGCTCATTCCGCTTTTGGTTCTTCTCAATTAGCTGAATTTTTCGTCTCTCAGCATCAAGGAGGGGAACCACATTGTTAGTGTTGTTGTCCATTTCTCCCAACAAAATTCAATTGATGTGAAACTTTTTGAATAACGTCTTGTTTTTACCTTTTTATTAATTAAATATATATATTTGAAAAAGAATATAAAAATCTTTAGGTGGTGTACTTGTGTGAGCATTGCAGGACAAGGGTACTAGCAAACACAATGTTCTCAACCATGTCCTTCACAAGGAAGGGTTTAAGCTTAAGAAGATCTGTAATTAGTTGCATGTTATGCACAGAGTAAACCCGTAAATTTTTTTGATGGAGGCGGAAATTTTTAAGTGTCGATTGTTTATCGCTAAATGGTAAGCAAATCTCCGGTCGGATTGGCTCGGACTGGGTCGCATAATAAAAGAATAATACTAAATTAAATTACAAGCGCATAATAAAACTATATCACTCATCATTACATATCAATCATAGAAATATAATGTTGATACATTATTCTTTGTAAGTTTTATATTTTAGAACATATTCATTAAAATATAACAAATACAAATATTAGAATACTCTATTAATTAAAAAATATACACGAACACACATAGATTAAATATTTATTTGTTTAAATGGTTTAATAATTTTTTAACTTAATTTATAAAAAGATTAAAGTGTATAATAATCGATGAAATATAGTTTTTCCAAGAGAAATTTTTTCATATGACATAATGAAAATGAATCGGAAATTTATAACATCTAACTATATAAACTATAATAATTGTACTAAATAAAGTAACAAATAAATTAAGTAAGATATAACTCAAACAAAAATCAAATTATGGTTATTGAATAATATTATCATGCGGTAAATATATAAAGTCAAAAGTCAAGAATCATAAGTTTTAAATGTTATAATTCTATTGGATGTAAAATACAAACTATATAAACTAGAAAATACTTTATAAATCTATAGTGTACAAAAAAAATAGTGTACTAAACTAGTAAATTACAATTATTATTAATTAAAGTTACTAAAAGTTATGTCAGTAAATTACGTATTTCACTTTCTTGTTCATCTTCTCGTTCTTCATTGTCTTTCACCTTTAACATCATTTTCAAAGCTTTGCAGTAAACATTATCCAACCAGAAAATACTAACACTTATAAGTTTTTCTTTTCTTTTCTTTTCCCATAGAACCTCTAATAGGTCTGATAATGGGAGGCAGTGTCAAAATTTAATGGGAGGCGGTTGAAATAATTCACACCAGATGCATTTAATAAATCTCATGTATATCTTGAAGGGGGGTGGATCTTGCGAGAAGTGATATTACAGCGAGAAGTGAAGATATAACTCCATTAATCCCTAATTTCACTCCCTTTCATATAATGTTACATACATATATGTAGGTTGATTGTATTTATGTCTTAATTACACATTCAAACCTACCTACAAACATATAAATGTACCGAGCCACATTCAAACATATGTACCTACACACATACAAACATACATACACATATACAAACATACGTACACATATGCAAACATACGTACCTACACACATACATATGCACCTACACAACGCACCTACACATAAGAAATGGAGTGATTTAGGGATTAATGAAGTTACACCTTCACTTCTCGCACTTCTCGTTGTAAAAAAACTTCTGAAATGATCCGATACCTATATTGAAGTGGTGGTGATTGAATAATAGACCTATATTTGAAATAAATTATTTCCTTGTAATTAGCAGTTAGGCCACGGGGTATACTCTAACACATCTTAATTTTACATAAGCTCCACATCACTAATTTTTTCTCTTTCACTCTATGTCATTCAAAGGAAATAGTTTAACTCATTTAACACATAATTAATATAACAAATCAATTAGTAATTAATACATATTGTTCCTTTTAACCCGTTAGAAACATAACTAATGAGCCATTTTAACACACTTAACGCAAGCGGTGAGTAGTTTAATCTATCTTTAAAGTGACATGTCACTTTAACTTATGCAGGGGTTACCTTATAGTTTATTCCCATTCTCCAATTAGACTGCACATAGTGGCAACATAGACAGCGCTAAAGATTCTGACGTGGCAGCCCAATTTTCATTACAGCCTTGTACGCCTCATCCAATTGAAGCGCCATGTATGTAGGGGTGTTCTTCGGGTTTTTTGTCGGGTTTCGGGTTTTTCGGGTTTTTATGAGTGGAAATATAACCCGAAAACCAAACCATTCTAGTTTCGGGTTTTATGGTTTTCGGGTTTATTGGGTCGGGTTAGATCGGTTCGGTTTGATTCGGGTTTCGGGTTAAGTGAAGGTTGTGAAAGGGTTAAAATGATTTACAAAAAGGTGGGTTTTTTTGGTCATCATAGTGTACAATGACACTGAAATAGTATTATTATACACCTCCTCGTATATGAACATATTAGCATTTAACAAATAAATATATTTAAACTACAACATCATGTTTACTTTGAAACACTATGCCTATGTCTATGCTGTGCAAAATAAATAAATAAATAAATAAAACTAATATTTAATAAATTATATTTAAACTTCATCATAAATTAATACTTAAAAGAATAATTGATGGTGGCGTATATGTGTACTTCAATATAAAAGGAACAGAATCTTTGTTACTTCTTTAACTAATTTCAATTGATGTTAATTAAATAGTATACCAACAAGAAATGCATGAATGCTTTAGTTTTAATGGATTCAATTCAACAAGAAATAACCATACTGTTGAGTTAGAATTTAGATAAACTGCATTCGTTCAAATATAATCAACTAATTTCAATTAAACATTGATCGAGCATACCTTTTGCAAACTCTTTGATTGGAACTTCGAAGTTGTATTGCCTGATGAAGAAACAGAGTGTGTCGTATGCATATATTATTATTCTCTTTTGAATTGTATTATAGGTATAATAGGTAAAGATTCATACCTTGAAAATTTCGGCATTTTAAATCGCTACTTTCTCGGGTTTTTCGGGTTAACCCAAATTGAGGAGGTCCTATCCAAAACCCGACCTGAACTATTGCAATCGGGTTCGGGTTACGTGGTATCTCGGGTTCGGGTTATGCGGTTTGGATGTGTCTTCGGGTCGAGTCTATTCGGGTCGGGTTCGGTTCTCGGGTTCGGGTGAAAACTGACAGGCCTACATGTATGTTTTCTGCTAAGCCCACAACGACAGTAGGCTCATTTCGGAAATACATTGGAGTTTTTTTTAAAATACCAAAGAAAAAAAAACCGTTAAGGCATTTTTTGAATATACACTAAATAAACCAATAATTTTACCCATTTTCACCACAACAAAAAGAAACACCCAACTGTATATTGATGACACCCGATTAAACATGTCCGTCCGATCAGTTAAGATAAAGCAAAGGCTATACTTAGTGTGTGTATTACTATTTACAACCGTTCTTTAGTTTTCTTTTTATTATTTCAAGTATCACTTTTCTATTCCTATGTGCCAGTAATTTTTATTTCATTAAAATGTTTTAGTATTTTATTGTGTTGTTTAATAATTATGTAATTGTATAATAATATATTGATAAAATTAAAACATGATTGAATAATAAATATAAATAGTTAAAACCACTACACTTGAATTAAAATGAATTTTACTGAATTCATCGTTGCCTACATGGCGTCTAAATGGTATTTTAACAAAACAATTAGTTAAAACCACCAAGGAAATAACTTTGGCCAATGATAAGTCAATTATTGAAAAGCATTAAGAGATATTATCCATTACATGTGTTTTTACTAAAAATCGTGATGATGATTTATCGGAAAATGCCCGTTAAGAGATACCAACCATTACGTACGGCCTTATAAAAAAGTTAATTTATAGATGTGATATACCTCTGGCCCATAGCTTATGTATGAGAGTGCATGCATCCAGGGGCGGACCCACGTAGTAACCATCGGTGTCCCGGGACACCAATGTTTTTTAAAAATTTATTATAAGCGATATCATAAATTTTTTAAGGACCCCATAAGAATTAGTAGTTGGACCCCATATCGACATTACTCTTCTAGCCTGATGGAAACTCTCTTGCTTTTACATGCAGAAAACGCGAGTTCGAGACTTGGCTGCTTCGTTTTTTATGTTTTTCGCTTTTTTTTTTGATAAACTCAGTATTAGTTTTGGACTTTTGGCATTTGGGTGTTAACTTATCCCAACTTTATCAGACATTCAAAAACATACAGCGACATAACAAAATTAAGAATTAGCATATTCCACCACACACCTCAAACCCACTGCTCAACCCTAACTCACGACCCTCTCAGATTTTCTGGCCACCGCCCATCTCCGCCAACCTCCGCCTCTCTCCAGCCACAGTTCACCCCTCTCTGGTCTTATA
The DNA here is from genome assembly GCF_021521415.1 of Bidens hawaiensis. NCBI lineage: Eukaryota > Viridiplantae > Streptophyta > Magnoliopsida > Asterales > Asteraceae > Bidens > Bidens hawaiensis. The sequence continues at coordinate 24,425 of NW_027497913.1, read as the reverse complement.
TGTCTTTGTTTCCTCTGATTTTGTCTCATACTAAAGGTAATTTTAGGGCTAATTAGTTGATTGAGTTTTTATATAATTATACTCATATTGGTTATTGTATGTTGTATATTGTTGTTAGATTGTGACTTGGTTTTCTTAAAAACTTGTAATTTAGGGCTAATTATGCAAGAATCATTAAAAAGAAAGTTTGAGACCTCGTTTTGAAACAACTTTAAGAATTTGTAATGTTTTTTTATCGTTTTGAATGATGTTGTATATTATGTGTGTTTTATTATGATATTGTTTTTTATTATGTTTCTCGTCTCGACCCGACCTGACCCGACCCGACCCGAAAAGTTTGAACACCGAAAAAAATAGGACCTTGTTGTCAAAAAATCCTGGGTCCGCCACTGCATGCATCACATTATGGACACCACACTCGTGTATTAACTTTGACTTGCGTATATTTTTTTATTGAAATACATTAAAAAAAAGTTATATTGTTTGTGCTTAAAATATCGCAACAATGTGGATATAGAAATTTTACTTTTACATAATATAATAATGGTTAAACATGGAAGTTGGAAGAAAGCAATATAATGTTGACGATAGGTTTGATATAATGTTGAAGCTAGGATATGAGAACTATATGTTGGAATACCATATGCCCGAGACACATAATTAGGTTAATGTGGCTAGTTGTGTTTGATCCAAGTCGGGTCATACCCAATAACGAGTTAGACACACACCAATTATGTATTTGTTAAGATAAGATCTATGAGACAAATACAGAACACGATACATTCAGAAAATCAGGTTTCTGAATACTTACTTGAAAGTGTTAAATAAATTAATTGGTTAATTTATTTATTCAAATAATTATTATTGGAATGATTATTTAACTATGTGTTCTTTTATAAAATGGTTTATAAAAGATGGGGTGTTTATATATTTTATAAAGTATAAAGTATAAAATAAATAAAAATAAAAAATATATATATATATATATATATAAATATATTTGGGGCCGGTTTTGGGTGGGCCCCACACCCCATGATTTTGGTCAATATCTTGTCATGGATTTGGTATGGTTTGGTAATGGGTTACTTGACCAAAACACCTAACACCATGTTGGATGTGATTGAATGATGATATAAAGATAAAGATCATCAAATACTTTCAAGTAACCAAAAAAAAAAAAAAAAACCAAACAACTCTTTTCCTTTCTTCTTGTTTTCGGCCAAGACAAAGGAAGAGGCTCGGGTCTCGGTTTTTGGTGTTCAAGCTCCCTAACATAGCTCGGTGTGTGTTGGAGGCTCGGGGTATATTCCGTTTGAGGATTTTCCTTTGAAAGTCTAGCATCAACATCATCATCTTCTTCAACCATCAACTACATCTCTTAAAGGTTTAAGAATGTAAGTTTTACAAGCTTTGATAGTTTAGTTTTTCCGTATTACTTGATCCTTGCCTCGGGTTTCTAATATATAGATTATTGGTAATCTTATGACATGAATAAACTAGGTTGTTCATGAACACATATCATATAATCTTGTAATATATATATATATATATATATATATATATATATATATGGATAGATATGTTTATTTTGTAAATATCACGCTTCCGCCTTAATTGTGACTAGTTAAATGGTTAACTAGGTATAAATTATCCATAGAAACCCAACAAATGGTATCAGAGCCGGGATACGGGAAACTAAGCTTCGGGTTTTCGGTTTTATATTTTTCCCTTTGAAAGATTTTATACAAAAATAAACATGCATGATTTTTTTGTATTTAATCTTGTTATTATTTTTGGCTTTGTTCAAAAAAAAAAAAAAAATATATAAAACCGAGTTCATGGGCCGAAGCCCAATTCGGATGTGATTGGGCCGAAGCCCACTTCATTAGGTTAATGGGTTAACCGAGAAGAAAAATAAAGGAGGGAAGAAAGTTAAATGGGCCGAAGCCCATTTTGGTTAAATGGGCCGAAGCCCATTAGACTTTTATTGGGCCGAAGCCCATGTGTTTTGCACATGTGGGCCGAAGCCCATAATCAAGTTATTGGGTCAAGCCCAAATGGGTTGGGCTAGGCCCGATAAGGTCAAGGGGTTTTGGAACGGGTTCCTAAGACATAACGGGTTATGTTTGTTAAAACTAGACCGAGCCGTAGACCAAATGGATGTTTGTTGTGATTGTTATTAATTATTCAAAGTTTCGGTTTGTAATAATTAATTAAGGGCAATTTTGTAATTATTTATTCATATGGGTGTGTAATAAATAGTTTATTTGTAATATCTTTATTTTATAGAAAAATGTATTAGGACATTTGTTATGTAAATTTAAAGAAGATTGCAAAATTGGAAGTTTGGGCCTTATTGGGCCGGGTATGGTGATAATGGGTCTCACAAGCCCATTAAGGGGATTCAAGCCCAAAAGGACCTAAGCCCACCAATTAAGCCCAAATGGAAGCTTATGGAAGCTAAGGCCCAAGTTCAAGCCCTATGGATCACAACGGGGTTGAAGAAGATGCTTGACGCATTTGGATGCGGGATCGAGTGGGAGCTACAACATCCATGTGTCATGTGTCCCTTAGGATCGGACCTAAGACACACACTTGTTTCGGCTAACAAGTGTGGTCTAACTTAGTGGCTCGTGTCTAGTATAATTGTGTATGCTTGTTAATTGATTGTTTGATTATGTGGTTGCTAGATATTAGGATATCAACTTCGTCACATAGAATTAATTAACAAAGCATAAAACGGGTTCTCATAATTATCGGTAATTACGTGACACGTAGTTTAATAAAATGGATTTATTAACTAGCCGTCTCACGCCCATAATAAAATGGTTTTATTATAAATTAGAATTTTGAAAATGGTTTCAAAATAATCATGTTACTAAATGCATGTTAGAACATGATTTAAAGTTTTATAACTAGAATTATTAAAACTAAAAATCCCTTTTAAAATTAAGGAAAACAAGTTAAACACCATCCTTTTGTATTAACGCTTAACATATTAGTAAGCTCTTAGTGGGAAAAAGGTCACCTAACCGCTTAGAGTAAATTAATATGTTGAGGTAATATTGGCATATAAATGGGAAAAAGGTCACCTAACCGTTTGTATGTTAATATTACAAGTTGATACAAGTAGGACGACTTAAATTAGAACCATGTGAAGAGGGTCACCCAAGCATGGGGTCTAATAGGTGTTGATGGGATAAACATGCCGACACGAAATATGATTTCGAACCGGTCCCATAAACTCTAGAAGTTGCAAAAGGGTTTGCAATTGTTATGAATAACTACCTTGATAAACCGACAATGGGAAAAAGGTCACCTAACCGGAGTCGGGTTTATCGTTGGATTCTAGATTTTAATTATTAATTATATTTGGTATATATAAAAGGGTATTAATAATTAAAAAGGTAAAACACTAAAATGAACTTAATTAAAATTCTGCAGATGGCCGCACACGTCGACGACAACATAATCCCTAACGTCCAAAATGTATCTCTCCGATCTATTCTCGCTAAAGACCGTCTTAACCACAATAACTTTTCGGATTGGTTCCGAAATTTAAGGATTGTTCTAAAACAAGAAAAATTATATCATGTTTTGGAAACACCTATCCCCAATGAACCGGAAGAGGGAAGTGAGGTCGAATATATGAATTGGGTCCAACACACGGAAGATTCCATTCAAGTGTCATGCCTCATGTTGGCGACTATGGTTCCCGAAATCCAAAAGGATTTCGAAAACCATAATGCGTACGACATGATTACTCAACTTAAGGAAATGTTCCTTAAGCAATCAAGAGTTGAAAGGTTCGAAACGGTTCGAGCCTTGCATGCATGTAGAATGGATGATAATCAACCAGTTTCAACTTATGTACTTAAAATGAAAAGTTACATTGATCGCCTCGCCAAGCTCAATTGTCCCATCTCAAAAGAGTTAGCAACGGATTTGATCCTTAACTCTTTGTCGAAAAGGTTCGACACTTTCGTGTTAAATTATAACATGAACGGGTGGGACAAAAACATTGGAGAACTTCACTCAATGCTTAAAATAGCCGAGGCGAGCATGGGTAAAAGAGTTTTACCCGTGTTTGCGATCAATGAAGGTAGATCCAAGAATCGATCTCAACCCAATCCTAAGGCTAAGGTAGCAAAAAGAAAGGATCCTCCTGTGCATCTTAAGGGTAAGGGCAAATCACCGGTTATGGCAAAGAAACAAAAGGTTGTGGAACCGAGGGGTCATAAGGATGATCCTTGTTTTGGTTGTGGGGAGACCGGACACTGGAAACGCAATTGCCCGGTCTACCTAAAAGAGCTAAGAGACAAGAGGAATGCGGGGCATGCCTCGGGTAATGTCTTTATGATTAATATTGAGCTAAATCTTATTTCTTCTAACACATGGGTATTGGATACCAGATGTGGAACTCATATTTGCAATTGGTTGCAGGGGTTCAAAAGGAATGAAGACTTAAAGAAGGGCGAAGTGAGTCTTTTCATGGGCAACGGTGCAAGGGTGCACGTGGTCGCTAGAGGAGACTTCACTTTATCGCTTCCAAGTGGTTTGGAAGTTGTTTTGAGAAATGTTTTGTATGCTCCTAGTTTGACTAGGAACATTATTTCTGTGCACCTTCTTAGACAATGTAACTTTGACTTTAAATTTGTAAAATCAGAAATGCATGTATCATCTAATGGTATCTTTTATTTTAAAGCTGTACCAAACAACGGTATTTATGAATTGGTTCATGACAATACCTTAAATAGCTCATTATATCAAACTTCCACTAAAAGACTCAAAAAGGATTTGAGTGATTCCTACATTTGGCATTGTCGTCTTGGACACATAAACAAGAATCGTGTAAATACTCTCCAAAAGAATGGTCTTTTGAAAACAAATGAGTTAGGTTCGTTTGATGAGTGTGAATCTTGTATTCAAGGCAAGATGACCAAAGAACCTTTTAAAGGTACAAATGAAAGGGCTAAGGACTTGTTAGGTATCATACATACGGATGTATGCGGACCTCTCAAGCCCACTAGTAGGAATAGTGAAAGGTACTTCATTACCTTTACCGACGATTTTAGTCGATATGGGTATGTGTATCTAATGAAACACAAACATGAAGCCTTTGAAATGTTCAAGGAATTTCAAAATGAAGTACAAAATCAGCTCGACCGAACAATCAAGGTACTCCGCTCCGATAGAGGAGGCGAATACCTAAGTGATGCTTTTCAAAGTCATCTTAGAGATTGTGGAATTATTTCACAGCTCACTCCTCCTGGTACTCCTCAACATAACGGAGTATCCGAGAGGAGGAATCGAACACTGTTGGACATGGTTCGATCAATGATGGCAAGAAGCTCACTACCACCATCATTTTGGGGATATGCGCTACTTACAGCGGCTCGTATTTTGAATATGGCCCCGACCAAAAAGGTGGATCGAATACCCTATGAAGTGTGGCATGGAAAGGTTCCATCCTTTTCATATTTAAGGGTATGGGGATGCATAGTTTATGTTAAACGTGACACCCCAAATAAGCTTGAGGCTCGATCCATCAGGTGTATCTTCATAGGATACCCAAAGGATAATATAGGATATATATTCTATGATCCTAGTGAACAAAAGGTGTTTGTTTCACGCAAAGGATACTTCTTAGAAACTAAGTTCCTTATGGAAGGACCTAGTGAAAAGAGAGTGGAACTTGAAGAGGTTCAAGAATCACTGGATGATACACAGTTGGTCGATACTAGTTTTCAACACGAGGATGTTGAAGGTGATCAAATGGTTGATCATACACACGTTGCTCGCAGATCTAGTAGGATTAGTCGACCTCCCAAGAAATATGGATTTCTCGTGGATGATTGCTACTTGGTCGATTCGGATGAACCGATCTCCTACAAAGATGCTATGTCACAACCTGATTGTGACAAGTGGCTTGAAGCCATGAGCGCCGAGATGCAATCCATGCACGATAACCAAGTTTGGGAATTGGTTGATCGTCCACTTAACTCCAAACTGGTTGGATGTAAGTGGGTCTTCAAGAAGAAGACCGATATGCATGGAAATCTAGATACTTACAAAGCACGACTTGTAGCAAAAGGTTTCACACAAACTCAAGGGATTGATTATGATGAAACCTTCTCGCCGGTCGCGATGCTTAAGTCGATCAGGATATTATTTGCCATTGCAGCTCATTTTGATTATGAGATATGGCAGATGGATGTCAAGACCGCTTTTCTTAATGGATATCTTGAGGAAGATGTCCATATGGTTCAGCCTGAAGGTTTTGTCGATCCATCTAATCCTGACAAAGTATGTAAGTTAAGGAAATCAATCTACGGGTTGAAACAAGCATCACGGATGTGGAATCATCGTTTTAATGAAGAAATCAAAGCGTTTGGTTTCGTCCAAAACGGTGATGAGGCGTGTGTGTATAAATGGGCTAGTGGGAGTATAGTCATGTTCCTTATTTTGTATGTCGATGATATACTTTTATTTGGAAATGATATACCAAGTATGGAAAACGTTAAAGCGTGGTTAAGTAGTCGTTTCTCAATTAAGGATCTTGGAGAAGCGACATATATCTTGGGAATAAAGGTCTATAGGGATAGACAAAGGAAATTGATCGGACTCAATCAAAGTGCATACATTGATAAAATCCTGAAAAGGTTCAGGATGGAAAACTCTAAGAAAGGTTTGGTACCTATTCCTAGAGGAACCGTGTTAAGCTCATCCCAAAGTCCTAGCTCTAAGGAAGAGCAGGATAGGATGAAGCATGTTCCTTATGCTTCGGCAATAGGATCTATTATGTATGCAATGATGTGCACTAGACCGGACGTCTCGTATGCTTTAAGCATAACGAGTAGATACCAGCACAACCCAGGTGACAGTCATTGGATGGCTGTCAAGAATATATTAAAATACCTTAGAAGGACTAAGGATATGTTTTTAATATATGGGTCTGGTGAGGAAGAACTCGTCGTAAAGGGTTACGTGGATGCGAGTTTCCAAACTGACCGAGATGATTCTCGGTCACAGTCGGGATATGTCTTCATTTTGAATGGAGGCGCTGTCTCTTGGAAGAGTTCGAAGCAGGATGTTGTCGCGTTATCCACTACAGAATCTGAGTACATCGCCGCTTCAATGGCAGCCCAAGAGGCTGCATGGATGAAAAAGTTCATCATGGATCTAGGGATTATCTCTACCATTCAGGAGCCCCTAGAAATATTCTGTGACAATGAAGGTGCTATTGCACAGATCAAGGAGCCTCGTGCTCATCAGAAAACGAGGCACATTGAGCGCAGATTCAACTACATAAGGGATGAAGTTGAAAAGAGAAAGATATGTATTCATAAAGTTCATACCGATCAAAATATTGCGGACCCACTCAAGAAGCTCCTCGATAGGCCAAAGCATGAGGGTCATGTTTGTGCATTAGGACTTCGGTATTCTAGTGAGTGGATTTAATCTGTATTTAGTGTTTGTATAAGAACGAATGTAATGGGTATCTCATGAAAATTAATTATGTTTTAATTATTCAATGAGTTATGTTCTATATTTGCATGTTTAATCCATGAATGACTTATGTTGTTCTAAACGTCCGTAGTCGATCATACTTGTGGGAACAAGTATGAAGGTAAGACTATTATGAACCCGGATTGGTTGATATTCATGTGATGAATATAGGGCATAGGTTTGCCACCAAGGTTCATAGATATTTGTGGGATACAAATATTGGACATGATCCGCTCTCAAGGATCACTGCATGGAGTTAGTGCAACTGATCATAAGTAATCCTTGAGTAAAGGCGAGTATCATTGTGTCCTTTGACCTGAGATGCATATCGGATCTGGTTTTTCATCAAGTCTGATATCTTGACTCTCTTCTTTGTTATTTCAGTAACACGATGACGTGTAAGAAAGAGCTCAGATATCATATGAGATGTCAACGAGGATGTATGCGGTCAAGATGGAATTTGTTCCTCTTATGTGTTGAGAGTTTAGATGTCTAAGGCCTGTTAAGTTAAATCATTGAGAGAATGATCACTCTGTGTCTCTTCGATTTAACAGGACATCTAGTAACAAAGGGATATAATGATAAGACTTACCTATATCATATCAAGTATGGACTTGAAGGGGATGATGTTATTGAATGGCACTTAGTCAAACACACTAGGGGTGGTGACCTGTTGTTAGGCGGTATTCACCATTAGCATTAACTTCTTATGAGTCACGTGCAAGTGGGAGATTGTTGGAATACCATATGCCCGAGACACATAATTAGGTTAATGTGGCTAGTTGTGTTTGATCCAAGTCGGGTCATACCCAATAACGAGTTAGACACACACCAATTATGTATTTGTTAAGATAAGATCTATGAGACAAATACAGAACACGATACATTCAGAAAATCAGGTTTCTGAATACTTACTTGAAAGTGTTAAATAAATTAATTGGTTAATTTATTTATTCAAATAATTATTATTGGAATGATTATTTAACTATGTGTTCTTTTATAAAATGGTTTATAAAAGATGGGGTGTTTATATATTTTATAAAGTATAAAGTATAAAATAAATAAAAATAAAAAAAAATATATATAAATATATTTGGGGCCGGTTTTGGGTGGGCCCCACACCCCATGATTTTGGTCAATATCTTGTCATGGATTTGGTATGGTTTGGTAATGGGTTACTTGACCAAAACACCTAACACCATGTTGGATGTGATTGAATGTTGATATAAAGATAAAGATCATCAAATACTTTCAAGTAACCAAAAAAAAAAAAAAAAACCAAACAACTCTTTTCCTTTCTTCTTGTTTTCGGCCAAGACAAAGGAAGAGGCTCGGGTCTCGGTTTTTGGTGTTCAAGCTCCCTAACATAGCTCGGTGTGTGTTGGAGGCTCGGGGTATATTCCGTTTGAGGATTTTCCTTTGAAAGTCTAGCATCAACATCATCATCTTCTTCAACCATCAACTACATCTCTTAAAGGTTTAAGAATGTAAGTTTTACAAGCTTTGATAGTTTAGTTTTTCCGTATTACTTGATCCTTGCCTCGGGTTTCTAATATATAGATTATTGGTAATCTTATGACATGAATAAACTAGGTTGTTCATGAACACATATCATATAATCTTGTAATATATATATATATATATGGATAGATATGTTTATTTTGTAAATATCACGCTTCCGCCTTAATTGTGACTAGTTAAATGGTTAACTAGGTATAAATTATCCATAGAAACCCAACACTATAAAACGATACAATGTTAAAATATGAAAACTACAAAACATAACTTTGAAATGGGAACTATCAAGCATTATATACCATATATTTCATCATAAGTTAAGACACTTAAATGTTTGCATCTTTATAATTTCATATCTATATAATACGTCTTCTATATCTCGCGAATCTAAAGTTGATGCACGAAATAAGTTGACATGCCTTGTAGCTTTTGCCGGTATTAAAGAAGGCTATACTCAATACTTAAAAAAAACACATGAATAGAGTTTAATATTTCGTGACCATATATCCGTATTTTGATGTAACATGTTTACTCATATATAGAAAATGATTTCTTTTACTAAGTGGAGTATTAGAAAGTAAAACAATAAAGTTTGAAGGGAGGGTGGTGGTAGTGTTTGCTTTTTACTTATTTTAGTCTTAGATATTGATTCCATCGAAAAACATGCCTAACTTCAAAATCAATTGGTTTTGGGATCGAAGTGCTTGTAGTACAACGCTATCAAATTAAGCATGTGGGAAAATGTTAATCCCAAGTGATAAGGTTTAAAGTTTAAACTTAAAGGGTGTATGACTTTGTTAAAAAAATAGTTTTGAGATAGAATAAAGAATTGATAGTGTAGACTTGCTTTTAAGTTAGGATTTAGGAGGTGGGGCATATCAGAAATGAAATCTAGCGAATGTGCTCACTTGATCTTCAAAATCAATATTTAGCATATTAGAGGCTACTCATCATATAAGTCATATTTCTATTTAATTATGGCATCTAAGCTTCAAATATGAGCCGTAGGATATCTATATTGCGTACTCAATTCAATTATTACTTGTTGGCTCATCATATAAGTCATATTTCTATTTAATTAAGGCCGGTGTTATATATCGTTGGAATAAACCAAGTGAGATCACATATTTACTTGTTGATGTAAGGAATTTTCAGATGACACTAATTATGGATTACTCTAATTTAAACACTTCCATTTAGAGTTGTACTCTATAACAAATGTGTTGATGATATTAAAGGTAGGCATTCCTTTTGAGTTTGTCCATAATTATGTGGGGTTTACCTAAGGTATGTATGCAACGAAACATCTTGAAGCTCCAAGGGGTGAGTGAAATTATATATATATATTTAAAATGCAAAAGTCGGTGCTCTCACATGTGTCACTATTCATTTTTTTTACAAGTGATAATGCTTTGTGTACTAAATTCCAATGCACACATATACATACACCTATACATATATGTTTTGCGTTCTGTTTCTTTCACTGTACACGCTATAGAAAACATGTGGATACTATGTAATTGTTGACGAAGCCACTAGATTTTCATCAGAATGTCACATAGGTAATAGCAATTTTGAAACCTGAATCGATTTAGATTCTACTAAAGATCGTATGATTTCCCGCACTCACGTAAGTCAAATCCTGAAACCCTAAATCAGTTGTTCTACCAGATGTCGGTTTACTTCACAGAGAGAAATGACGGGGGGAAAAAGGAATTGAAGATGAAATCGATTCAGACTTCAGAGTCGTCTGCCCCCAATCGAGCGTGTTCAACAATATACAAATAAAGGGTAATTTAGTCATTTTTGACTATTTTTAGTTAAATGAAACACGAGTCAGCCTCGGCCTGTACGTTGTGTACTTTCAGTTTGACTAAAAACATATGCTTTAGGGATAATTTAGTCAGCTAGACCATTTTTTGTTCAAAGGACACAAGCCTTCGTTGTATACTTTGACTTGAGTCAAGCGAACTATACATATTAATCTGTGATATTTTAGTCATTTTATACCATTTGTTACATACTTAACTGTTATATACTTATGTCAGGTGTTTATACATTTACTCTGCATGTTGAAGTTATGATATTTAAGCATCCAACTTGGCATTTAAAGGTACTTTCTTTTTATGTGTAGTTGTGAATATGGATTTTAACTTCATTTTTAAACTGATTACCTTTGTGGTTGTAGTTGTGACTGTTGTTGTGGTACAGGTGGTGGAATAGAGGCAAGGTCATATAAATAGGATAATAATAAAAAGATAAGGTTACATTCTGGTAGTGGTTTTGGCATGTTTGATCATTTGGCTATATTTAACATTTACATAGTCAACATTAGTATTGGGAGTAACCTGAAGTTTGGGGTTAATTCTGATAACTGTATGATAATCTGGTGATTCAGTCACCTAATTTACCCTTATAGTTTTAGCGTTGATCACATGTTTAGGGGTAAATTAATTATTTCTATGTGTTAAAAAACTTCGAATTATAAACGAAGCTGGAAATTCCATTGAAAAAATTCTATTAAACGATTATATATCTTTGTTGTTAACTGATTATTAAAGTAAACTGATAATCATATTGAAAAAATTGATTCACTGATTAATATTGGCTCTTGGTCAAAATTTAGATTATGGCATTTAACTATATATCTTTGTTAACTATGATTTGATCCGTCGCAACCCCATAACTATTGGTATTCATATCTTTTATATAATTTGTAATTTGTATATTTGGGATGATGTTTAAAGCTTTTGGTGTAAGGTTGATGATTTCATAAATAATGGTTGTATTCAAAGTTGAGGGCTGGATGCATCATTGGATTGGCAACCTTTACCAGCCTTTAAACGAGACGTCACGTTTTCTTCAAACGCGTATGTACGACACCGAGAACAAGGGACGTGTCTAATAAACCGTTAAAATGGCATCAACTTGGCTCGCCGCAACGCGCGGGTACGATTACTAGTTTTGTTTTTATAAAGTAGGAATGTGAATAAATGAAATATGTGTCATGTGTGTCAAGGACGACTTGACTCACCAAATCGTAAACACATACGAAGTAAATATTGAATAACTCTTAATATATTATAGAGGAAATTTAATTCAAAATATCCTATTACACATAACTCGTGTTTTTCTTGATAAACCTTAACTCGGTTGCATTTTATGTGTTCTATAATTTCTAACTTTATCTCGGTTTAACTTGCTAGCCAAAACATACCTATTATAATTACAAATCAATTAGGAAACATATTTTAATTAAAAACATAACCAACTATGAACTACTTGTTAATATTGATCCCTCAAGTTCACCAACTTATAACTCGAAGTACGAAATTACCAACATTTTTATTTATAGGATTTTTAAAATCAAATATATGGTGAGATTATTTTTTAATTTAATGAGATTTATAACACGTTTAAGAAATATATAGGTTTGATAAGACCCATGCCCGTGAATTTGGGTCAAATGCATGAGAAGCCTCCATTTAAAAATCAAGCAAATCTGGTGACTCCAAAAACAAAACATACCGATTATAATTACAAATCAATTAGGAAACATATTTTAATTAAAAACATAACCAAATATGAACTACTTATTAATATTGATCCCTCAAGTTCACCGACTTATGACTCGAAGTACGAAATTACCAACGTTTTTAGATTCGAAACCTCTAAAACTGAACGGGTGACACCGATTTCTATAGATATAACGATGAATAAAAAATATATATCTTCTAATACTATGAAACCTCTAGTTATCGAACAGATGACATCAATTTCTTTGTGAAATCAACGTACAACCAAGTTGAAAGAGTAAAGCCGGCGATTAGAATAAATATGAAATACTAGTTTTTATCCATCGTATTACGGGGACTGTTTTACATTATTCGTTTTTAATATTTATATATTTTTTTAGAGTTTAATTTTATTTATTGTAAGGAAATGCAATATATGATAAAAGGGTTTCACAAATAACTAAGATGTTATAACCCGGTTTAAAAGTTATCTTGGTTTGGTGAGACCCAAGGCCCGCTTAGTTTTTTTTACTATAAAATTGTTTCTTAATTATAAATAATATTTTAAAAAAAATCATATAATAATTTTTAGTATATCCTATTTTATAGGATTTTCACATCAATAATTTGGTGAGAATAATTTTTAATTTAATGAGATGTTATAACCCTTTTAAGGAATATCTGGGTTTGGTAAGACTCATACCCGTGAATTCGGGTCAAATGCATGAGAAGCCTCCATTTAAAAATCAAGCAAATCTGGTGACTTCAAAAAAGGGGGAGCGACTACATCGCAACACATAGGATATTTATGTTTTCGTTTATATATATTACTAGTTTTTATCCCCCGTATTAAGGGGGTTGTTTTATATTGTTTGTTATAATATTTATTTATTTTTTGAATTTATATTTTTTTTATTGTATGAAAGTTAATAATATACTTATGGTTTGATGATAAGTTGTTTCACAAACAAATGAGATGTTATAACCCGGTTTAAAAGTTATATGGTCTTGATGAGACCCAAGACCCGTTTTATTTTTTTACTATAAAATTGGTTTTTTAATTATAAATAATATTTATGAAAGTTAATAATATACTTATGGTTTGATGAGACCCAAGACTCATTTATTTTTTTTACTATAAAATTGGTTTTTTAATTTAAATAATATATATATATATATATCTTTTTTAACACAAATAAGATATTAATTTTTAGTATATCATATTTTATAGGATTTTTACATCAATAATTTGGTGAGAATAATTTTTAATTTAATTAGATGTTATAACTCGTTTAAGGTATATCTGGGTTTGGTAAGACCCATACCATGAATTCGGGTCAAATGCATGAGAAGCCTCCATTTGAAAATCAAGCAAATCTGGTGACTCCAAAAAAGGGGAGAGCGACCACATCGCGACACGTAGAATTTTTATGTTTTCGTTTATATATATTATTATAGATTGATATAGATAGATATAGAGTTATTGAATGTTATTGTTTATTTCTATGATGGAAGTGTCTATTATTCGTTCACTCATATTTCTATTTAAAGAAACGATGATTCCTTCGAATTCTAGACACGAGGCATTCTAATTCCTAAATTGGCCACGTCTCATGTTTTTTTTTTTTTTCATCTTTTGTAAGTTTGGTATCTTATTTAATTAATTGGTATTTGTTAGTTTGTTACAAATCATGTAAAATTTCCTTATCTTTCTTAAGCCGATATATTTATTCAAATTGATTCTTCATATCTAAATTTGTTAAGAACTTGAGTTACTTTACTTTTTCAACTGCTAAAGTTACTGGCTGTTCGGTGTGCTTTCACGTTGCAAAACTTTAAGTTGATGTGGACATTGTTAGTGGACTTTAGACCACTCCTCCACGATGTTAAAAGGCATTAAAAATGCAAATGGGTTTAAGGGGTTAACGAGAGATGATGGAGGTTAAACAATTGTATTCTTTTTATCTTACCATTTGTTTTAATTTAAATTAAATGTATACTATTCACTGTTGCATTTTATTTGTATTTCCTTTAAATTTTAAGTCTTTTTATGTGTTTATTTTATTTTATTATCAACTTTTATTTAACGTGAGAGATTAATGAAATATTAATATTATTATTTATTATTTATCATTGTTTTTTAAATTAAATGTCTAATATTATTATTAAAGAAAGTGGGTGAGGTGGGCGTTAAGAAAGTTAAATAATTTCTTTAGGGTGATTTGGACTTGTGGAGTAAAAGAGAGAAAATGAGTGATACGGAGGTGAATTTAAGAGCGGTTAGAGTATACTTCATGATCAAGCCTAACCCAAAGCATGTGCAAGGTAGACCACCGTGTAAGGCTCACAATCTCAAGAGGCTCATATGTATATCTTTTCAATAAAGCATATATTACATATATTTATAAAACAACATCTTACTATTCTAATACATAACTACTACTATATGCCACTTGTCACACTCTCATCCATTCTCATACTTTTTAACCCATTTTTTTTAAATATGGATACTACATGGGTCATTACCCACCCACTTATTTGTTATTCAAACCTTCTATCATTTTAAGTGACTTTCAATATACTTTTTTTAAGTGATTTTAAATTATAAATGTCATCACTTAATTTTAATCAATATCTAAAATTAATTTTAATCTGCTTAACTTATTTTTCGGGTATGTGTTATCTATCTATTATAATAAAAAACTACCATTTTTGCTACTTATCAATACCATAGCCTTCTTCATCTTTTTTTTCCAACCAATTTTCATATATGGTTCATATCTTTTAAGTCATTTCAATATATGGCATTAAAATTAGGTTTATTCCAACTAAATTCATTACTACATATAATAAGTAATCTCCATATGTATTGACAAGAGACGATTAGTGTTAATTAAAGTGCTTATTATGGTTTATATTCAAAATAATAAACAATAAACATTCGATTCATAATATGTGGAAACAATCGACTTTGACTAAATCCTGATAACGTCAGTGGCTAAGGCCTTTGATACCTAAAAATACATATGATTTTAAAACTAAAAATTTTCGAGTTAACCCGAAACCTAGAATTCGGACCCAAGAAGCAACCCGAATTACTTCGGTTCATGTTCTGGTTAGTATTTTATTGGGTTCGAGTTTCTCGGGTCGGGTTAGATTGGTTCAGGCACGGGTTTTTCTTGGGTTGGGTTTCATGTTATAGGTAAAAGTGACGGCCCTACTTTCAACGATTATAAGTAAGAATCACTACCTTCACTTTATGTAACTTTAAATCTTCTAATACTTCTAATATTCTTCTAACTCAGAATAATCACTATTATTTGAACATGGTTTTAATATTAGTATGTATTTTTTATTTTCCTGGCAATTACATTCATATAAAATAAACAAATCATTTTGTTATATTTAAGTTTTCGGTTGTTATGTTGCTTGATTATACAATTTTTAATTGTAAAATATAAACTCAATTAAAAATTTGTTATAAACAGAATATTAATGACAATAAATTTATCATGATCAATCATTTTTAAATTGTAAAGATATTAAGGATAATTATACCATCAAAGTTCAGGTATATGGTTTTTGGCAATTAAAAAACATGTATTTTTCATTTTCCTGGCAATTACATTCATATGAAATAAACAAATCATTTTGTTATATTTAAATTTTCGGTTGTTATGTTGGTTGATTATACAATTTTTAATTGTAAAATATAAAGTTAATTAAAAATTTGTCATACACAGAATATTAATAACAACAACAAATTTATCATAATCAATCAATTTCAAATTGTAAAGATACTAAGGATGATTATATCATCAAAGTTCACGTATATTGTTTTTGGGATAATCATGTTTTTATATAAACATGAGCAGATGTTCTCAAATGACACCATATTAATTGATTAAAAGCTATGATATTTTATGTGGAAACAGGATCAAATACATTTTATTCTTAACATGAAAACGGTGAGAACCAATTTGTTGTTATGATTAGGTTTATTTTTATAGGTGTTTGCTGCTATTTTTTGTTCGTATTTGCTAATTTTCGATTATGAGACGTTATAAGTATTTGTTTATTTATATTTTGTTGTTATTGTTAGATGCTTTCTTTTGCTGTTATAAGTATTTGCTGGTATATGCTGTTATTATTTTGTTCTTGATTTTGATTCTTTTGTTGTAGTTTTTAGGTTCTTTTCTTTGTTATTATAAGTTATTGTTTATGTAGATTGGTATTGTAGTTGGTATTGTTTCTTACGTTCGTATTTTTAAATAAATTGGCATTATTTCCTACGTACTCATGTTAAGATCAAAATGTACAAGAACCTTCCCCATTTTATGTGTATCAATATTTTTTTATTAGTATCATGAATATATATTATCATTTATCTAGAGTTGTAAGTACTTGGAGGACCTTTTTTTGTTATACGGACAACTATATATTGTTATATCAAGAGTTATAAGCAGATCTATATGTTACTTTATTAATAGTTACAAGCAAACATAAACTAAATATTTTGATTTTTGATAAAAAAAAATGTATACTTGCTAATACAATCACAAATGTAGTGTAAAAGGAAGTTTTTACCTATTTGTAACATATATGTGTAATATTAGTTATGTAATTTCTGTAATTTTAATTTAATTGTAATTGTATTAACAATATATGATCAATTTGTTGACTGTATTTCATTTAATAATCAAAGTTTAAAATTTTCAACAATTACTCGTGTAATACACGGGCCTCAAACTAGTAAAGACATATATAAAATCTACTTGGTGTAGTGGTAAGACGTGAGTATGAAAGCTGCAGCGCTCAGGCTTGAGTCCTTTTTACACTTATCTTTCAAATTTTTTTATTAAAAGTGGCTAAATTTTGGGTTAAACTTCATTAAATAAAAGTGTGAAACCACGCCCAATATCAAAACTAACCTATTCAAACTTATCTGTACTTTCTTTAATAAATAATTAACAAATTAATTAATTATGTTAAATTTTTTAGACCTATTTTTATAACTCTTGCAGGGTTCACGATGATCATCGAGCTCTCTGACAGCGCTGCTCATGGCCTAACAATATAATTTGTAAAGGTGTTTTAATCATTAAATTCAAAATATGTATTATATATATTTAATTATTAAATTCACTTCAAATTGATGTAAATGCCATACAAACGTATGAGCACCATATCGTTTTCCATCTTCCTACGTTTCTTATAAAACTTTTATCTATATATATGCAACGAAGGTTCTCAAATTTAGTATACTATATATGTCTTTGAAGTTTTTGAATAGTGCATTCAATATGTTTTCTAGCAATGTTGTTTTTGTAATTCAACAAAGATAACCCATTTATATTTGTATTTATCTATACTATATATAATACACCAAACAAGGGCAAATTAAGACACTTATTTTTAAGTAATTTACAACACTTAAAGCATGAGGTACATGTGTTAGTAAGAGTAAACATGTATTTTAAACACAATCCATTCAACTTACAAGTTTGGCCCCTTATCTTTAACCATATTATGTTTTTAATTTAACTTGTAAACCAACTTCTCACCCATGATTTTTAAACGACTATAGCCTTTTCATATGTTAATATTTTTATAAATAAATTGCAACATAAAAATGGGTATTTTATTATCTTTAATATGGATATGATATTGTTGTAATTTTTTTTTTCAATTTAAATAAATTCATATGTTAAGTAGGGGTGTTCAGTGTTGGTTTTGATGGTTTTTAAGTTAAACTTGTGAGTCCAACCATTAATACTGATTTTTTGTCGTCCAAAACCAAACTCAATCATTGAAAGTTGAAACCGAATCGTTACTAACGGCCTGGTTGCAGTTTAGTTTCACAGTTTAAACTTTAATAATAAATTGAGTTATTATAATTAATAATTTAAATGTACCATCAATTTTAACTAAAAACCAACATAATATGATACTTGAGATGATCATAAATAAAAAAATGATAATTTTAGCCACATAAATGGTAAATATTAATGGAAGATCTAGGACGCGAAATAAAAACAACAAAGATTACAAAATGAATCATATTGCAATTAGGTTAATTTACAGTCTTTTCTGGTTTCATATGGCAGGTTGCCGATATAAACCGCGAACCAACCGTTCACTACGTTTTGAAAATTTTGAAACCAACCAACAAACCGAAAGTAAAAAAGAAAAAGAAAAAAAGAAGTCAAACCAATGACCGATTTAAACGATTTCAAGGTTTTAACCGAATCATAAACACTTATATTTGTACGTGATTAACAAGTTCAAACACCGGCTGCATCGCGCGGGCACCCGTCTAGTGCTTGATAGTACCCAACCTATGCTTAATTTTGGCATTTGAATATATGTATATAATGAAAGTATAAATATGTTAGATACACACGTTTACTACAATAAACAACTTGATAGCATGTTTATTGTTACGATATTGGATATGTTACAACCGTTTATGAGCTAGGTGGAGAATAAAACCACTAGAGTTGGTAAAGAATCTATGATCACTCACACTACAGGGTTAAGAACGTCACATTAATATTATTGGATGGAATGATAACATTCATAGAGAAAGATAAAGACGTTCATGTTGTTATTATTTGTAATTTTATATTTAACTGTATAATTATAATAGTAATTATAAACTTAAATCATATGTTTATTATTCATAGGGGATCGGAGTGTAACAAATGCTTATAGTGTTACCCATTTGTTTCATTGGTGGCATTGAAGATATACTTTCATTCAAGAAGAGGCTATCTTTCTTTTTAACATGGACTTTTAGTTAAGAGAGTTTGGTGAAGGAGAGCTATTGTGGTTAGAATCATAGAATGCAATGACATATAACAGGACATGTCATATGACTATAAGAGAGTTGCGTCTATTCAGGGTTTTCGGTTCGATATATGTATATACATATTATATGTCTACTCAATCTGTAAACTTTTCATATAAAGATCAAGAGGTTTTTGATTATTATATGATATGAAATACTATTATGAAAATGTGTCGATTATTTGTATTCACCAACAATCATGATCATTATAAGTATTCATCAACACTTATGCTGACGCATTCTTTTAAAAGCATTTTTTAGGTGATTGTATAGAAGGTTAGAATGATGGAGTCATAAAGCTCAAGAATAAATGGACATATATTGAATGGACATAGACTTCTACATATCATGACCCTCGATATTTAAATAAACCCTTGTACGAGTTTTTGAAGAAACATGATGTATTTTCAAGATGTTAAATCTTGTTTTGTAATTAAACTATTTGGGTATTGCCTATAATATGAAATCATACTTTAAATCCAACTGTTAAGTTTTTTCCTACTATTCCGGTTGCATTTAAAGTCGCACGCTCAGGCATGAAAAACTAGGGTGTACGATATCAATGTATCGGTTACCTACTCAAGTTAATCTTGAATAAAGATGTATGGAGACTATATATGGAGCATTTATCCATTTGGAGACTATGGAGCATTTACTTGGTGATCATGAAGTGGTTCGGATATGCTATAGATTTCGGTTGATTCTAGATGAAATATCTTGTCTCCAGTTTCTAAGAAACCTTCCAGCTAATATGGGTTGGATGGGGTTCATAGGAAGAGTCAAAAGAAAGGTGTTGTTTACTACTTGGTCGATGATATGGTGGTTTATGAGTGAGACTTTGTTTAGGCCTAACACTGAATATGCTTTTTGAAGACATTATCTTTTACTCTTTCTTGTGGATTGTTAATAGGAGGAAACAAATTAATCAGAATTGCATCAAGTGGTTACAATTCCCTCTAATGTATTTGTAATTGCAATTTTTTTCCGGTTAGTTTCTTGCTTGTCGTTTTCTTTTAATAAAATAACCGCCTTTAATTTCAATAACAAAAACACGACTTTATCTCTTATCAACCCTCATGTTATCGGTTCCATAACATGTTTTTGACACTGTTGAGTCAATTAAGATAACTTACAACGAGAAAGGTTGTCATGATTTGTTTTTTAGTTAACTCATAAGTTAACTTTGCTTATTGTCTCTAAGACTATAACCTCAAGTTTCAACTCAGATCTAGTTAAAATGTTTGTCTTTGAATGACATAGTTCCCATTTCATGGCGAACACATTTCCACTACATATTTGGTATGCTCTATCATCTAACTAGCTTCTGAATCTAACCGATTGACAACCAAGTCTAAAAACCATATAAACTCCTAATTTAGATTACCAAAATCCTTATTGGCAAACTTTCCAGGTTCTTGCTATAAAATGCAAGTCACGCTCAGATTTAAGCATGACTAGATAAAGTTCATCTAACGTGTAGTAGGGTGGTGAAAGGTTCTCCCTATTTACATTTGCAGGGCTAAGAAAGGTTCTCAATTACCATATGCAGACACCCTAAATGGCTATCCCCATATTTCTTGCGTTTTGAATAAGTTTGTGTAACTTCACTTATGACACCTTTTAGATACCTATAGAACGTATCTAATTAACCATATATATGTAAATAAAGCAATGGACAATATTTAAGAATTATACATCCATACAGCTTAGCATTCGGTTCAGAAACGAACATTATACAAGGAAACAATATGAGTTTTGCAACCGTAACACAAGGACTATACCTTATATTTTGCCATTAAAAGACGAGTTATTTGCAACGGTATCATGTTTTTGCTCATAAACGTGGTCCAGGGAGAGCTCGGGGCTTGTCCCACTCGGTCACAATGTGGTCACGAGTAATCTCTCTGAGTGAGGTGCAACCGCTTAGTGCCATGGTTAGCTCGAATTCATCACGTAACATCTGGAGTACTTTTCTCACTCCAGCTTCACCTTCAGCCGCCAGTGAAAACACCACAGGTCGCCCGATCTGAAAATTGCACAATATCGTTAGAGACTAAAGATTGCAAGATGATTTAGAAGTTTTTAGATATATTCACTTTGACATATCATTTGACTAAAGTTGCTTACTTGAGGGCCAAAACAATACTTGATATGTTTAGTTACTTACAAATATGCCAGAAGCTCCAAGAGCAAGCGCCTTGAAAACATCAGTTCCACGGCGAACACCACCGTCCAGGAACACCGGTACACGGCCTTGTGCGGCTTTCACGACCTCTTCCAAAGCACTGATCGTAGCCGGAACGTAATCCAGCTGGCGGGCTCCATGGTTCGAGACAATAATACCCGCTGCTCCAGCTTGAATAGCAAGCCTTGCTGTACATTGATCAGCATTCTAAGCATTAGTTTAACGAAATATCATATAAAACAGAATTACATGGGTTATGATTGTTCTTACTGTCCTCAGCAGTGATCACACCCTTAACGAGGATTGGCATTGAGGTAATGGTTTGTAGCCACTTCACATCCTGCAAGCACACACGAGCTACAAAAGTTACTAACTTAAGGCGTTAGGGGTGTAAACGAGACAAGTCACGCGTATACCACTCGAGATCGGCTCACTAAAAGCTCATATCTAGCTGAGCTTAAACAAGCCCGAGCTCAAGCCTAAAAATAAGCTCGTTTACTAATTGAGTCTAAGTACATGCTTCACTTATCAAACTCAAGCTCAAGTGAATTAATATGTGTGTTAATAAATACGGAGTATACATTAACACACATTTACATAATACTTATTCTTATATATATTAAATTGTTATTATTATGTATATTAAATTGTTACTAAAGGATATATGTATTATGTTATACATAAAAGTTACTCGTATAATTATATTTATTTATAAAAAAACTAATTAACAAATAATCAAGCTGAGGTTCATAAATTACTCGCTAGTCAAGCTTGAGATCTTATAAGTTTAAACGAGCTGAGCTCAAGCCTAGCTAGGCAATCTCAGGCTCAGCTTGGCTGGTGGACATCCTAGTGAGATCAAGAATAAAACGTTCGTAAAAATATACCTTCCAGCTCAAGGTGCGGTCGATCTGACCAGCAACATAAGAAGCTAACCCAGAATCATTAGCCTGCATTGAAAAGTAACAAATTATGAATGAAACATGATTAACATATAAGAGTCTCATAATATGTAGTTTGGACTTACTTCATCCATCTTGCCAAGGTCCAAACCCTCAAAGTTCTTCAAAGCCAAGAATGGTGGTAATGTGAACCTGTTTTTGATGTCAGCTTCACGGCGCCCGAGCCTAGGTGTATCAACAGTAAGAGCAATAGCCTTGAAACCAGCTCTTTCGGCTCTTTGCACAAGTTGTGCAACCACATTCCTGTCCCTGTAGACCTGATATCAGGATCAACCAAGTTAAGTTGTATACTAGGACCTAAAAAAATGGTGAAAATTTAGGGTGAGCATAAACGAGTTGGTTGGTTTGTTTATGGGATAAAACCGAATATGTATAGACTTAACTAACCGATCTATTTCAGTTAAAAACGGCTACATTATTTCAGTTATTAGAAAAGATGGTTCGGTTAATAAATCGAATATTATATCGTGACATAAAATATTAGTAAATCTTTTTAATTTATAAAAAAAATAAGGGAAAATCACTATGCCATTTATAAAAATTATACAAAACCTTTTCTACATATATTGTTTATAAAAAAGTTAAAAATATAAATTTTGGTTTTAATGTCATTTTTCAAAACCGAACCATAAAAGTCGATTATCAAAATGATCATAACTGAACCACGAGTTTATTAATCTGTTAGTAATTTTGATTCGATTTTTTCGGTTATTTGATTTTTGTGCTAGAAATAGTAGTTATACTTATACTCACATAAAGCTGGAAGAAACGGATTCCAGGTCCAGTTGAAGCAACCTCCTCAACACTTGATGTTGCCCATGAAGACAAAGTCTAAAAAGTGGACAAAGAATTAGCACATGCACGTATGCTTCCCAGTTGTAAAACTTAAAATAGAGTAGCCTAAATGGTCCAGCGAGGCCCAAGCCTTGCCTTTATGTGTCTTGAGCCCAATAATATTATGTCCGTCTTATTATTTGATCAAAAGCAGGCCCAAACCAAGTTGTAGAACGGGTTATGCCCGATCCAAAATGCCCAGTCAACTTAGCATATTATTAAATATTTAAATCTTATCCAAAATCAGCTTATTATAACTATATATAATTTCAAAGTTTGGTGCCGCAAGTGGCTTATCGGGCCACTTGGCGGCACCGATTAGTCGGTTAATTTTGTATTTTTTTTAGTTTAGTTACCACAATAAACGTAATAGAAACTGATCAAGCATTAATTTTTTTAGTTTCGGTACCATAACAAATCTGAAAGAAACCGGCCGAGTTCGCGCAGACTCGTGGCTTTATTTAATGGGTCACTTGGCGGCACCGTATTGGTCGGTGAATTTTGTACTTTTTTAGTTTAGTTACCACAATAAACGTAATGTAAACTGATCAAACGTCAATTTTTTTAGTTCCGGTACCATAACAAATCTGAAAGAAACAGGCCGAGTTTGCGCATACTCGCGGCTTTATTTAAAGCCCATGACCGACAACGCTACCGACCGACCCCCCCCCCCCCCCCCCCAAAAAATAAAAAATTTGCCGTTGGTCCACCTCAAATTTTTTATTTTTTTCGTTTTTTAGTTCCGGTACCGTAATGTACGTAATCAAAAACCGACCAAGTTCGTGTAAGTTACCGCCTCAATGCTCGGGACCAACAACGCTTTGGTTTACCACCTCCTGGGTTTGCCAACCAACTAAACATCATCTTAAAAATTTTGTTTTTTTATACGAGCGCAGCCGGTACTGACCAAACTCGTGTCGACTCATCGTCGTAACGTTCAGGTTTTACCAACGCCCGGGTTTCAACGTATGGGTTTTGACAGCTGCCCCGGCGCAACGCGCCGGGATGAAAATCTAGTTTTTAATAACAATAGTTGTTTTCAACTAAAAATC